>NC_041383.1:92306557-92373983 GCF_002162155.2 Triticum dicoccoides
TCGGGCGTTGCGAGCGCTCAGGGCTCGGCTGCTCGATGAAGTGGACAGCGGCGGAGCTCCTGGACACGATGAGAGGACGCACGGGTGGCGGGGAGCACGGCTACGACGAAGGCACGGCGATGGTGGCGTCGGCCATGGCGGGGGAGCACGAGGGGGAGGAGCTGGAGAGGAGAGGGGGTGTCTGGGCGGTTCGGGGGAGCGAGGGAGGCCGGTCCACGACGTCATCGGGCGAGGGGAGCGGCGAGGCGGCGAGCAGGTGCGTGGCGCGCGCTGCGGTCGCCGTCGGGCACCTGCCTGCCTGCCTGGCCGGCAAGCAGCTCGCTGGAGCGGCGCTGGGCTGGGCCGGCAGGTGGGCGAGGTGCTGGGCGCTAGGTAAGTTTTTCCATTTCTTTCTGTTTTCTGTTTTTTTTAATACTTCTGCAACTTTGTTGAATTAAATAAAATACTTAGGCAACTCCTAAAATCACCAAACTACTCCTGGTCCATAGTTGGATTATTTCCAACATGAAACATTTTAGTTTGGAGATATTTGAGCATTTAAATATTTTATATAACTTTAAATGCCCAAATTCAAATATTTATGATTTAATTCAAAAACCCTAAGATGGCCTAGGAAAATGTGCACCACTTTTGGCAGAGGTTCTGAACCAAGACAAAAATGATGGGCATTTTAGAAGGGCATTTCAGGTTCATTGAAAAAGTTTTTAGTAAACCCTAGTTGGTTTCAGAGGGGACTGGGGGTTCTGTCATCCCCATTTCAGGTTTCTGGTGAAAGAATAAACATGATGCAACACTCTAATGCATGACTAGCTAGGGTGTGACAACTCACCCCCACTCAAAAGAATCTCGTCCCGAGATTTGAGTTCCTCCGGGAAGAAGGCGGGATACTCGAGTCGAAGACGATCCTCCCTTTCCCAAGTTGCTTCATCCTCAGAATGGTGCGACCATTGAACTTTGAGAAACTTGATATTATGACGTCGAGTGGTACGCTCGGTCTGGTCGAGGATACGAATGGGGTACTCTCGATATGTAAGATTATCTTGGAGATCAAGCGTTTCGTAGTCCACTCCACGGATAGGATCCAAGAAGCAACGCCTGAGTTGAGAAACGTGGAAGACATCGTGGACTCTGGAGAGGTGCGGAGGTAGTTCCAACTGGTAGGCAACTTCTCCTCGTTTGGCGAGAATGCGAAAAGGTCCAATGTAACGAGGAGCCAATTTGCCTTTGATACCGAAACGATGGGTTCCCTTCAGAGGGGTAACCCGAAGGTAAGCCTTCTCGTCAATCTCGAAAGTCATAGCCTTATGTTTTCGGTCATATTGACTCTTCTGACGGGATTGGGTTGTTTTCAACTTTTCACGAACGATGCGAACTTGCTCTTCTGCTTCCTGAATCATATCTGGGCCAAAGAATTGCCTTTCCCCGGTCTCTGACCAGTTAAAGGGTGTTCGACACCGTCGTCCATAGAGAACTTCAAAAGGGGCTTTACCCAAGCTAGATTGATAGCTGTTGTTGTAAGCAAATTCGGCAAATGGAAGGCTTTTCTCCCACTCCATTCCGAAAGAGATAACAGAGGCTCGAAGCATGTCTTCTAGAATCTGGTTGACGCGTTCTACTTGACCACTCGATTGAGCGTGAAAAGTGGTGCTAAAGGAAAGGCGGGTTCCCATAGCATTTTGGAATCTTTCCCAAAATCGAGAGGTGAAAAGACTTCCTCGATCCGAGTTAATTTCCAAAGGAACACCATGGAGAGACACTATTCGGGAGATGTATAAGTCTGCCAGCTGACTAGCGGTTATACTCTCACGAACAGGTAAGAAATGGGCCACTTTGGAAAGACGATCGACAACGACAAAGATAGCATTATTCCCTCTCTTGGTCCTGGGAAAACCGGTAATGAAATCCATACCAATTTTATCCCATTTCCATTCAGGAATAGCTAGGGGTTGAAGGGTGCCAGCAGGCCGTTGATGCTCTGCTTTTACACGACGACAGACGTCGCAATTAGCAATATACTGAGCAATTTCTCTCTTCATCCTAGTCCACCAGAACCTCTGGCGTAGGTCCTGATACATCTTAGTACTACCGGGATGAATGGTGAGAGGAGATTCATGAGCCTCCTTAAGGATCAACTATCGTAGATGCTGGTTCTTGGGAACCACTAAACGGTTCCCAAAGTACACAACACCATGATCATTTATGGAGAAACAACTAGCACCTCCGCTAGCAATGTTCTCCTGGATTTTAGATATTCCCTTATCTCGCTTTTGGGCAGCGATGATTTGATCCGTAAGAGTAGGTTTCGCTACCAAGGTGGAAAGAAATCCTTGACGAACAATGTGAAGATTAAGCTTCCGAAATTCCTCATGGAGAAGCGGTTGACCTTGTTGTAACATCAGGTTGTTACAATAAGATTTACGACTTAGCGCATCAGCCATGACGTTGGCTTTCCCTGGGGTTTAAGTTATTCCTAAGTCGAAATCTGTGATCAACTCAACCCAACGTCTTTGCCTGAGATTCAAATCCGGTTGGGTGAAAATGTACTTCAGACTTTGGTGATCAGTGAATATTTCGCAACGGTTACCGAGGAGGTAATGTCGCCAGGTCTTAAGTGCATAGACTACGGCTGCAAGCTCTAGATCATGAGTAGGATAATTCTCCTCATGTGGGTGCAATTGCCGTGAAGCGTAAGCAATTACGTGTCGATCTTGCATGAGAATGCAACCTAGTCCTTGTCGCGAGGCGTCGCAGTAGATAACAAAGTCCTTAGAGAAGTCTGGCGGTACCAGAACGGGAGCAGAAGTCAGGCGTCTTTTCAGTTCCTGAAAGCTGTGCTCACATTGTGGAGTCCATTCAAACTTTTTATCCTTCTTAAGGAGTTCGGTTAGAGGTTTAGCAACTTTGGAGAAGTTCTCGACAAAGCGACGACAGTAGCTCGCTAGGCCAAGGAAACTCCGAAGTTGCTTGACCGTTTCAGGTGGAGTCCAATTAAGGACGGCTTGAACTCGCTCAGGGTTAACAGCAATACCTTTACCAGATATTACATGACCCAGATAGGTCACTTCTGACAACCAAAATTCACATTTGGAAAACTTGGCATAAAGGCGGTGCTCTCGAAGTTTCTTCAACACTAGCCTTAGATGTTCGGCATGTTCTTCCTCATTCTTGGAGTAGATGAGTATATCATCGAGATAAACTACGACGAATTTATCCAAATACTCCATGAAGATTGAGTTCATTAACCGAGAAAAGGTGGCTGGAGCGTTGGTTAAACCGGAGGACATGCCGGTGTACTCGTATTGGCCATAACGAGTAACAAAGGCCGTTTTAGGAATGTCCCCGTTTCTGATTTGTCACATCCCTAGCCTTACCCTGGCCTTGGACTAGCTTGGTTGCTGCATCATGTTTAAATTCAAATGAAATTTGAATTGAGGAATTTTCAAAGCCTCAGAATCCTTTAAAAAATGATCAAGATAAAAATTGCTTCAAATAAGTCCAAGAAAATGTTCTTGTTATCCTCTGGAAATATTGGCAAGAGGTAAAATCCAAACCAATATTTTCGGTATCTCAGAAACATTTATTTTGGGTATTTGAATTAAATCAATAGCTATTGGAATTGGACTTATATCTACTGTTAAATAAATATAGGTCCAATAATTCTGAAATATTTTTGTGGAGCATTGTTTTAATTCTTTTAGCTCCTAAAAATATTGTCAGAAGCAAAATAAATTGAATTGGTTTCAAAACCAAATTCAAAACAAACCTGCAAAATAGAAAACAGAATTAAAACAAAACAGAGAGAAAAGAATAAAAAGAACAGAAGCCTACCTGGGCCACTTACCTGTAGCCGGCCCAGCTGGCCAGCTCCTCCCGCTGGCCCAGCCCGCCGCCGCCTCCCTCCCCTGTCGCCTTCCTCCTCTTCCAGGAGGACGGGCACGCGCCCGGCGCGCGCGGCCACGCGCCCCGGCCACCTCCTCCCTACCTGGCTGCCTCCTCCTCCCCTGGTTCCTCCCGCGACGCCACGCAGCCCCGACCCCCTCTCACTTATCCCTCGCTCTCTGGACCCCCCTCCTCCTCCTCTGCTCTCCCTCCCTCTCGTCACCGAACGCACCTGAGAGCGCTGCTCGCCGTAGCTATGACCACCGACCACCTCTCGTCCCGTGACCGTGCCCAGCAGCTCCGCAATCGAGCACCACATCCCCAAGCCGAAGGAAACGAGCCGGAGGGCTTTGCTTCGTCGCCAACGTCGTCGTCTTCATCTCCGGTGCCCGAAGATCGCCGCCGTAAATTCGCGTCGTCCAGAGCTTCCCCGACCTCGTCGTCGACTCTGCTAGTCCCTACGTGAGCTCCTCTCCATTTTTCCCCTGTTCCCTTCCTCTAGCGCGTCCTCTAGCACCGATTCCTCCATGGCCGAAGGTCACCTCCGCCGAGCTCGCCGCCGGCGTAGCTCCGGTGACCATTTGGTCACCCCGGCGAACCCTGCGCGTTCGTAGTTTCCCATAGAGCATGCCTAGCGCAAAAACTAGCCCGCTTGCTCTCTGCAGCATCAAACCCGTGGTCGCCCGAACTCCGGCCGCCACCGTCGTCGTAGTTGCCGTTGCTTCGGGCCACCCCAGCTCCATTCGCCGCCACCGCTGGATGCGCACGAGTCCCAGCTCGCCGTAGGACCCATCCGCGCCCTAAACCGTGCCCTGTGGGCGATTCCCGAGCCTCCGCCGCGTCTGGTCGTTGCCAGCGGCTAGACGCCGGTGGGTTAGGCCCTGTTGACCAGGGGTTTGACCCCCCTGGGTCGATGACAGGTGGGGCCAGCCCCCCCCCTGATAACTAGTTTAGTTTATTTTAACTTAATTACCCCCTGCTGACACTGACATGTGGGCCCTAGTGCCCTAATCTTTAATTAAGCTAAACTAAACCCCCCTGTTTAACCTGTGACGCTGACATATGGGTCCCACAGGTCAGTTTGACCTAGACGGCGCCCGTTGACCTGCTGACGTCACTATGAGGTCATGATGACGCAATAATTCCTTTTTGGAATTTAAATAAATCTTAAATGATTTAATAATTTCAGAAAATAGCTAAAACTTCTATAAATCATAGAAAATTAACCGTAACTCCAAATTAAATAAATTATATATGAAAAATTATCAAAAAAATTCAAGGAATCCATCTGTACCATTTTCATGCATGTTAGAACAACTTATAGGTGCTGTTTAGCACAAATCAATTAAATGGCATTTGAATAATCACATATGGAGTTTGAATTTGAATCTTGTATTCAAACCAACTTCATTTAATCTGTTGCTAGTTGCATTAGTCCAAAACACATTCATTTTGCCATGTCATGATCATGCATCATATTGTGCATTGCATTGATTGTGTTCCCTTCTGTGTTGCCGGTATTTGTCCCCTCTCGATAGACGTGATACCGATGATGCGATCGTTGACACTGATGAAGACTCAATGCTATCTTCAGAAGTGCCAGGCAAGCAAAACCCCCCTTGTTCATTCCGATACAATCCTACTCTCTCGCTCCTGCTCCTTTTTACTGCATTAGGACAACATCGATTCATCTGTTACTTGCTGCGGTAGCTGAACCCCTTTATCCTTTGCATGACCTGTCATTGCCACAGTAAATAGATGAAACCCACTAGCATGAGTAGGAGTTGTTTGAGCCCTGTTGTGCCTACTCATTCATGTTTGTTTGTCATGCCTGCTACTGCTTAGAGTTGAGTCAGGTCTGATTCATCGGGGATGAATCAGAGGTGTGTGAACATGTCCTACCATGTGTGAGCTAAGTGTGTGAACACGATTTGGTAAAAGGTGTCGGTGAGAGGCCATGTAGGAGTACATGGTGGGTTGTCTCATTGAAGCCGTCCTTAGGAACTGAGTTCTGTGTTTGTGATCCATGATTCAGCTACTACCATACATTGGGCCCTGAAATATGACCCCGCTCGACTTCTTATTCACCCTCGTCCTCTGTCCAGGAGTTGCAAGTAGTTTCTGGTGTTTGTAGCTTACTGGAGGCCGTGGACAGCACTGACCGTAGGGGTGGGCTGTGATGCGGTAGGTACGTGGCACGGTGTACCGGATGCCCGTTTGGTATCTCGGGAACCCTGTTCACATCGTTTGGGGCTGTGAGCGAAACTCCGGCCGGATCTCCTCATGGATGGAACCCGAATAGGCGATAAACCTGGACTAGAGACTTGAGTGTTTAGGTAGGTCGTGGTCTACACCCACGTCGGCTTTCGCTTGAAGTCTGCCAAGCACATGTCGTGTGCAGACGCTAAGTGGTGGAAACATGTATGAAGAAGTACACCCCTGCAGGGTTAACATCATCTATTCGAATAGCCGTGTCCGCAGAAAAGGACTTCTGGATTGCTTATATCAGTTCATAGACAAGTGAAAGTGGATACATTAAAATGCGCAAGATAAGCGTGAGTGCTATGGATGGCGTTCTCGTAGGGAGACGGGAGCGGATCCATAGTGGTCTATTGATATGGTGAATATGTGGACTCGTGTGCGCCACCTCAAAAGAGTCGCTTGCAGTCGTAGTTTAGGATAGCCACCGAGTCAAAGCTGGCTTGCTGCAGTTAAACCCCACCATCCCTTTGTTGATAATGATGCATATGTAGTTAGTTCTGATGTAAGTCTTGCTGGGTACATTTGTACTCATGTTTGCCTATTTTATGTTTTGCAGAGAGACTTCAGTCTCACTAGTAGTTCCACGTGGACTTCGACGTTTAGCTTGTTACCTCAGCTATGATCTTGTGCCTTGGCAGGATCTGGTAGATAGTCAGGCTTTCAGCCTTTTTCATTTATAGACGTCTGTACTCAGACATGATAGCTTCCGTTTGTGCTTTGATTTGTATGCTCTGAATGTTGGGTCATGAGACCCCTGTTTGTAATATCTCGCTCCTCGGAGCCTATTGAATAAATTACTTGAGTCGTAGAGTCATGTTGTGATGCCATGTTGTATTTGCACATATCGAGCATATTGTGTGTATGCTATTGAAATGCTTGGTATGTGTGGGATCTGACAACCTAGTTGTTTATCTTTAGTAGCCTCTCTTACCGGGAAATGTCTCCTAGTGTTACCGCTGAGCCATGGTAGCTTGCTACTGCTCTGGAACACTTAGGCTGGCCGGCATGTGTCCTTCTTCGTTCCTGTGTCTGTCCCTTCGGGGAAATGTCACGCTTTGAGTACCGGAGTCCTGTTAGCCCGCTACAGCCCGGTTTACCGGAGTCCTGCTAGCCCAGTGCTACAGCCCGGACCCACTTGCTGATGACCGACACGTTCGAAGCTGGGTCATGGATGCCTGTCCCTGTAAGTCTGTGCCACTTTGGGTTTACGACTAGTCATGTCAGCCCGGGCTCCTTATCATATGGATGCTAGCGACACTATCATATACGTGAGCCAAAAGGCGCAAACGGTCCCGGGCAAAGGTAAGGCGACACCCGTGGGAATACCGAGCGTGAGGCCGCAAAGTGATATGAGGTGTTACCGGCTAGATCGATGTGACATCGAGTCGGGGTCCTGACAGCGTTGGTATCAGAGCTTGACTGCCTGTAGGTTACCAAGCCAAACTGGTCGAAGTTGAGTCTAGAAATTTTTTAGTTATATAAGGGAATTGATTGTGGGATGGAACGTAAGGCTCTTTCTACTCCTTATACCTCATGGCCTTCTGATCTGAGTCATCATCTTCTCTTCTACGGGGATTAAGAACTAGTCTATCTCTTCTTCCCATCAGGATCACGTGTTACTAATCCGTAGACTTATAAGATTGTTGGATTTAAGCTTGAGTTCAGTTCCTACTACCTCCATATGTTAATTGTTGATCTCGAAACCTTGATATTGTGCTTCTGAGTGGTTATGCCACCATTTTTGTGAATGTCTCAAGTCTTTTCTGAGCATTTATAGCCGTTATGCTGTCCGAGTCATTCCAGGTTTCTAAATAGTCTGATGCATTTGCAAAATCCTTTCCCTCTGGTTTCGATGCTCCTTTATGCCAGCTCAATCACACTAATTGTTGAGTTGAGGTATTCTACTGCCTCGACCTTTATGTTGGAATAATTATTATGACCCTAGGTGTCTCAGGGGATCATCTAGTAATTTAGCCATGATTTGTGTTCCCAGTGTGATGATTCTGGCCATCATTCTCGAAAGCATCCCGTGATGCTACTTAGTAATAGGTATTCTGTTCCTGGGTTCTTGAACCCGAGATTCACTCTACTTACTTCATGTTGATAGTGTTTGCTAGTTCCTTCAGGATATTAGTAACCTTTGCAGTAGTTCTCGAAGTCCGTGGTATCTTCTTCTTCCAAATACCATGAACTACCTATGGCAGAAGTTCCTCGTTGAACTGAAATATCACAGCAGGATTATTCTTGATGAGTTCTCCATTATATATTGTGGCTCTGCCAGTTCTACCTTTCTGCATGGGTTATCCGGAAGAAATATGTTGAACTTCGTTTGACATGCTAATCCATGCATCCACAACTCAGAAAATTATATGTTCCTTTGAGTTGTCCCTCTTTAGTTGTTTTCTGGCCCTCGTCTATCAATTGATAGTCAGGAGTAATTGTGCATTCGTGTTATCAATGCTTATTACTCTTGTGGTCCGTCAAGCCATTCTGCCCTGAATGACTTGGAGAAACAAACTCCAGTACCTCATCCATATCCAGGATTGGGTCAAAGAAGTTGTGCTCCGCAGATCAAATTGCTAATCCAGCTTTTGTTCTGTTCTACCTTGGAGTATTACCATCTTTTATATCGGGATTATCGTAGGAATTGCACACCACCCTATGAACTCTTGGTACAGTGATACTTCTCGCCATCATTATTCATCCCTCGGTTCCGTGTTGTCGCAACCGGAAGGCCGACAAGTGAATCGTGATGTGTGAAATCAATACTCCTAGCAACCTTGTTGCTTGGTAGATAAATGGACAATAACCTCATTCTTAACGTGTTTGTTTTTGAATCATCCTTCTAAGACTGATCGTGCTACCTAGTCCTTATTTCGGTGCACCCTTCGATTGATGAGTTAGGATCTTGTCAAGTCCTCACTCATTTGATCATATCGTCTTGCCCTCAAAAGCGAGATTGTTCTCGAGCTTAGTAACATATCGGTGGTTCGTGATTTTCCGAATATCTTCTCGAAAGTATCACCAGACTGTCACCTGACTGTTATGTTGAGCTCGTGATCAAGTTGGTTTCTTGTGAACCACCTTCTCTCCAAGAATCGGTGTTAGATATCCCTGAGCTAGTTGGTTAAGCTGGACAACAACTTGGAGAGTTGGAAGATAAAAGCTTGTCTGACTTAGTTCGTTCCAAAGGGATATTCTTGTGTAGTGTGTGTTGAAGAAAGATCATATCTTCATCGATTGGTCCCTGTGATCAGTTGTTGGACCTATTGTCTTATCAATCCCTTGATTTGAGTGTGGGCTATCGTCAAATCAAATCAGTACCAACGATGCTCGTAATGTTGTCCTACTCGTGGTTGATCCCTCGAGCATACACCATTACATCTTTGGTCTGACCAATGCTATCACCGTGTTCACATGATGGTGGAAGTCCAGTGATATGGAAATTCCGATGAGTTGCTGTTGAGCCCATCAGTAGCATTTTGTTTCCCCCCATGAATCATGTTGAACATCAACCTAGTGTTGGAAACTGGTGTAAGCATTTCTTCGTGTTTCGTTCATAAAGCATGTGTTTGAATGAAAGTAGTGACTTTCCCTAATTCATGTGCATATGATGCAAGTTGCCGCCATGAATTTGAGGAAGATTGTTTTGTTTCCTTGGAATCATCCCAAATCAGTCATGCACACGTGCGAAGTATTCTGTGGTCTGGAGACTTGCAACCTTCATTCCATATGTGTCCCGAGCACACCAAGCCACTGATTGATTTGTTCAAGGAGAAGAAGTTCCTTCATAAGAGCTAATCATATGACTTATGCAAGGACTTCGTTATCCACGGTGATGGTTCCCCCTCCTGAACTCGGTAGTGTTTTATTATAAGACTACTATGTGGTCATGCTTGTCTGGGACAACGTGTTCACATGTTAGTAGCAGAACCAACTCATGTTTTGGAGCTTGCTATCGTAGTTCATTCCCCGAGAATCTCGCAACGTCATCTCGTCGATTCGTGTTGCAAACTTCCGTTTTTCTTCCTAGACTCGATGAGTCTGGAATATTCTGACACCAACCAGATCTGAATCTCAGGCAGATATGATGGTTGGAATATTTCCCAAGAACTATAATATTGGTTCCTCGATAACCGGTAAAGTGGATGTCGTGGCCAACACACCCAACCGGAAGACCTATTATTGTAGTATCTTGATTGAAGAAGTTGGCCACCTCCCCATAAGGATTTCGTAGGATTTACTCCCTAGTTGCCCCTATGGATTTTGTGTTCCCGAAGTCCGACCTTTACTTGATGTTCTAGATACCAAACCATTTCAATGAATGGGATACGCTAGCACATCAAGGAGAAGATTAGAAGCGGAGTGCTAAATGTCTCTCGGTCGATCATCCAGATTTTATTTCCTTGGCCCCGTCAAGGGTGAAATCTGAGAAGGTGTTATCTTCCTCTGCATCTGCATCCTCCATCACCATTCATCATGGTAGTATGTTGTGTTGCCAGGATCCTTGACACGGATGTTGGTAAAACCTTGATGATTGTGGAAATGCTCAAGTTCTTGAGAGCACGCACAAGCGCTACGAGTTATCATCGGCACTAACTGGGATTCCTCTCAGTTTCCTCGGCAATGCTATGATCTTTTAAACAGTGAATTCGCTCTCTGTTGTTGGGTTTTTCCCCAGTTACCAGAATCATTCCCAGCATTTGCATTTTGTTCCTAGCTTGCACCGTCAATGTGCCATTCTACCATGGGTCTCTACCATTTCCGGTGATAAGCAAATTCATCCATTACGTTGTCTTCAACAAGGTAATCCACATCATCCAAGTCCGAGTATGCCATTTTACCGACCCCCTCCAAATGATCGCTCGAGAATTGCCTTAGGCTGGTTTAAAGAGTTTCAATGATCTCTGAATCAAAGGTAATTCTTTTTGCCACTTAAAGGGATATCTCTACGAGTCACCTTCCCTAAGGTGTATCGTTATGGTATCATGGCAACTCAACTCCTCGCTACGTTGACAATTGTTTACCACCTTCTTAAGCGTGAAATTATTGTCTACCTAGTGCACCTTCGTCATCCGTCTCTTTCCACCCCTCTTGATGTGTATCTCGTGTCTCAACCCGAGAGATGGTCCTATGTCTCTTTCCGTGAGTTGTTCGATCTTCGAGAAGATCGACCCTTCTAGAGTCTCCTTCTTCCCTCCATGTCATGTTGACAGGATTTCTCAGAGCAAGACTTCAAGACAATGATGGTGATCGAATCAACGTTCCTATGAAGTGCAACCTGGATCGTGAAGATTATACTAGTTTGCGTTTCCCCTTCACCTTACCCTACGCTTGAATCTCGAGACGAGATTCTTGTTTAGTGGGGGTGAGTTGTCACATCCCTAGCCTTACCCTGGCCTTGGACTAGCTTGGTTGCTGCATCATGTTTAAATTCAAATGAAATTTGAATTGAGGAATTTTCAAAGCCTCAGAATCCTTTAAAAAAATGATCAAGATAAAAATTGCTTCAAATAAGTCCAAGAAAATGTTCTTGTTATCCTCTGGAAATATTGGCAAGAGGTAAAATCCAAACCAATATTTTCGGTATCTCAGAAACATTTATTTTGGGTATTTGAATTAAATCAATAGCTATTGGAATTGGACTTATATCTACTGTTAAATAAATATAGGTCCAATAATTCTGAAATATTTTTGTGGAGCATTGTTTTAATTCTTTTAGCTCCTAAAAATATTGTCAGAAGCAAAATAAATTGAATTGGTTTCAAAACCAAATTCAAAACAAACCTGCAAAATAGAAAACAGAATTAAAACAAAACAGAGAGAAAAAAAATAAAAAGAACAGAAGCCTACCTGGGCCACTTACCTGTAGCCGGCCCAGCTGGCCAGCTCCTCCCGCTGGCCCAGCCCACCGCCGCCTCCCTCCCCTGTCGCCTTCCTCCTCTGCCAGGAGGACGGGCACGCGCCCGGCGCGCGCGGCCACGCGCCCCGGCCACCTCCTCCCTGCCTGGCTGCCTCCTCCTCCCCTGGTTCCTCCCGCGACGCCACGCAGCCCCGACCCCCTCTCACTTCTCCCTCACTCTCTGGACCCCCCTCCTCCTCCTTTGCTCTCCCTCCCTCTTGTCACCGAACGCACCTGAGAGCGCCGCTCGCCGTAGCTATGACCACCGACCACCTCTCGTCCCGTGACCGTGCCCAGCAGCGCCGCAATCGAGCACCACATCCCCAAGCCGAAGGAAACGAGCCGGAGGGCTTTGCTTCGTCGCCAACATCGTCGTCTTCATCTCCGGTGCCCGGAGATCGCCGCCGTAAATTCGCGTCGTCCAGAGCTTCCCCGACCTCGTCGTCGACTCTGCTAGTCCCTACGTGAGCTCCTCTCCATTTTTCCCCTGTTCCCTTCCTCTAGCGCGTCCTCTAGCACCGATTCCGCCATGGCCGAAGCTCACCTCCGCCAAGCTCGCCGCCGGCGTAGCTCCGGTGACCATTTGGTCACCCCGGCGAACCCTGTGCGTTCGTAGTTTCCCATAGAGCATGCCTAGCGCAAAAACTAGCCCGCTTGCTCTCTGCAGCATCAAACCCGTGGTCGCCCGAACTCCGGCCGCCGCCGTCGTCGTAGTTGCCGTCGCTTCGGGCCACCCCAGCTCCATTCGCTGCCACCGCTGGATGCGCACGAGTCCCAGCTCGCCGTAGGACCCATCCGCGCCCTAAACCGTGCCCTGTGGGCGATTCCCGAGCCTCCGCCGCGTCTGGTCGTTGCCGACGGCTAGACGCCGGTGGGTTAGGCCCTGTTGACCAGGGGTTTGACCCCCCCTGGGTCGATGATAGGTGGGGCCAGCCCCCCCTGATAACTAGTTTAGTTTATTTTAACTTAATTACCCCCTGCTGACACTGACATGTGGGCCCTAGTGCCCTAATCTTTAATTAAGCTAAACTAAACCCCCCTGTTTAACCTGTGACGCTGACATATGGGTCCCACAGGTCAGTTTGACCTGGACGGCGCCCGTTGACCTGCTGACGTCACTATGAGGTCATGATGACGCAATAATTCCTTTCTGGAATTTAAATAAATCTTAAATGATTTAATAATTTCAGAAAATAGCTAAAACTTCTATAAATCATAGAAAATTAACCGTAACTCCAAATTAAATAAATTATATATGAAAAATTATCAGAAAAATTCAAGGAATCCATTTGTACCATTTTCATGCATGTTAGAACAACTTATAGGTGCTGTTTAGCACAAATCAATTAAATGGCATTTGAATAATCACATATGGAGTTTGAATTTGAATCTTGTATTCAAACCAACTTCATTTAATCTGTTGCTAGTTGCATTAGCCCAAAACACATTCATTTTGCCATGTCATGATCATGCATCATATTGTGCATTGCATTGATTGTGTTCCCTTCTGTGTTGCCGGTATTTGTCCCCTCTCGATAGACGTGATACCGATGATGCGATCGTTGACACTGATGAAGACTCAATGCTATCTTCAGAAGTGCCAGGCAAGCAAAACCCCCCTTGTTCATTCCGATACAATCCTACTCTCTCGCTCCTGCTCCTTTTTACTGCATTAGGACAACATCGATTCATCTATTACTTGCTGCGGTAGCTGAACCCCTTTATCCTTTGCATGACCTGTCATTGCCACGGTAAATAGATGAAACCCACTAGCATGAGTAGGAGTTGTTTGAGCCCTGTTGTGCCTACTCATTCATGTTTGTTTGTCATGCCTGCTACTGCTTAGAGTTGAGTCAGGTCTGATGCATCGGGGATGAATCAGAGGTGTGTGAACATGTCCTACCATGTGTGAGCTAAGTGTGTGAACACGATTTGGTAAAAGGTGTCGGTGAGAGGCCATGTAGGAGTACATGGTGGGTTGTCTCATTGAAGCCGTCCTTAGGAACTGAGTTCTGTGTTTGTGATCCATGATTCAGCTACTACCATACATTGGGCCCTGAAATATGACCCCGCTCGACTTCTTATTCACCCTCGTCCTCTGTCCAGGAGTTGCAAGTAGTTTCTGGTGTTTGTAGCTTACTGGAGGCCATGGACAGCGCTGACCGTAGGGGTGGGCTGTGATGCGGTAGGTACGTGGCACGGTGTACCGGATGCCCGTTTGGTATCTTGGGAACCCTGTTCACATCGTTTGGGGCTGTGAGCGAAACTCCGGCCGGATCTCCTCATGGATGGAACCCGAATAGGCGATAAACCTGGACTACAGACTTGAGTGTTTAGGTAGGTCGTGGTCTACACCCACGTCGGCTTTCGCTTGAAGTCTGCCGAGCACATGTCGTGTGCAGAAGCTAAGTGGTGGAAACATGTATGAAGAAGTACACCCCTGCAGGGTTAACATCATCTATTCGAATAGCCGTGTCCGCGGAAAAGGACTTCTGGATTGCTTATATCAGTTCATAGACAAGTGAAAGTGGATACTTTAAAATGCGCAAGATAAGCGTGAGTGCTATGGATGGCGTTCTCGTAGGGAGATGGGAGCGGATCCATAGTGGTGTATTGATATGGTGAATATGTGGACTCGTGTGCGCCACCTCAAAAGAGTCGCTTGCAGTCGTAGTTTAGGATAGCCACCGAGTCAAAGCTGGCTTGCTGCAGTTAAACCCCACCATCCCTTTGTTGATAATGATGCATATGTAGTTAGTTCTGATGTAAGTCTTGCTGGGTACATTTGTACTCACGTTTGCCTATTTTATGTTTTGCAGAGAGACTTCAGTCTCACTAGTAGTTCCACGTGGACTTCGACGTTTAGCTTGTTACCTCAGCTACGATCTTGTGCCTCGGCAGGATCTGGTAGATAGTCAGGCTTTCAGCCTTTTTCATTTATAGACGTCTGTACTCAGACATGATAGCTTCCGTTTGTGCTTTGATTTGTATGCTCTGAATGTTGGGTCATGAGACCCCTGTTTGTAATATCTCGCTCCTTGGAGCCTATTGAATAAATTACTTGAGTCGTAGAGTCATGTTGTGATGCCATGTTGTATTTGCACATATCGAGCATATTGTGTGTATGCTATTGAAATGCTTGGTATGTGTGGGATCTGACAACTTAGTTGTTTATCTTTAGTAGCCTCTCTTACCGGGAAATGTCTCCTAGTGTTACCGCTGAGCCATGGTAGCTTGCTACTGCTCTGGAACACTTAGGCTGGCCGGCATGTGTCCTTCTTCGTTCCTGTGTCTGTCCCTTCGGGGAAATGTCACGCTTTGAGTACCGGAGTCCTGTTAGCCCGCTACAGCCCGGTTTACCGGAGTCCTGCTAGCCCAGTGCTACAGCCCGGACCCACTTGCTGATGACCGACACGTTCGAAGCTGGGTCATGGATGCCTGTCCCTGTAAGTCTGTGCCACTTTGGGTTTACGACTAGTCATGTCAGCCCGGGCTCCTTATCATATGGATGCTAGCGACACTATCATATACGTGAGCCAAAAGGCGCAAACGGTCCCGGGCAAAGGTAAGGCGACACACGTGGGAATACCGTGCGTGAGGCCGCAAAGTGATATGAGGTGTTACCGGCTAGATCGATGTGACATCGAGTCGGGGTCCTGACATGATTTTGATTTGATGATAGCCCAACCTCAAATCCATTTTGGAGAAGACTGAGGATCCAGCGAGCTGATCATACAGGTCGTTGATCCTAGGGAGCGGATATTTGTTCTTGATTGTGACCAAATTGACAGGTCGGTAATCTACAACCATCCGGTCCGTACCATCCTTCTTGTTGACGAAGAGGACGGGGCAAGCCCACGGAGATGAACTAGGTTGGATGAAACCCTTTTTCAAGGACTCATCGAGTTGTTTCTTAAGCTCGGCTAGTTCTAGTGGTGCCATCTTATAGGGTCTTCTAGCAATCGGAACGGTTCCTGGAATGAGGTCTATTACGAACTCAACATCCCTGTCGGGTGGAACACCTGGCAATTCCTCTGGGAAAACATCCGGAAAGTCACGGACTACCGGGACGTCATAAGATAAAGGAGTAAAAAGAGCCTTACGTTCCAACCCACAAACAATTCCCCTACATATAGCTAAAGAATTTCTAGACTCAACATCGACCAGTTTGGCTTGGAGAACCTACAGGCAGTCCGGCTCTGATACCAACGCTGTCAGGACCCCGACTCGATGTCACATTGATCTAGCTTGTAACACCCCATATCAATTTGCGGCCTCACGCACGGCATCCCCACGGGTGTCGCCTTACCTTTGCCCGGGGCCGTTTGCGCCTTTTGGCTCACGTATATGATCGTGTCGCTAGCATCCATATGATAAAGAGCCCGGGCTGACATGACTAGTCGTAAACCCAAAGTGGCACAGTGCTTACAGGGACAGGCATCCATGACCCAGAAACGAACGTGTCGGTCATCAGCAAGTGGGTCCGGGCTGTAGCACTGGGCTAGCAGGACTCCGGTAAACTGGGCTGTAGCGGGCTAACAGGACTCCGGTACTCAATGCGTGACATTTCCCCGAAGGGACAGACACAGGAACGAAGAAGGACACATGCCGGCCAGCCTAAGTGTTCCAGAGCAGTAGCAAGCTACCATGTCTCAGTGTAACACTAGGAGACATTTCCCGGTAAGAGAAGCTACTAAGGATAAACAACTAGGTAGTCAGATCCCACACATACCAAGCATTTCAATCATACACACAATATGCTCGATATGTGCAAACACAACAAGGCATCACAACATGACTCTATGACACAAGTACTTTATTTAAGGCTCAGAGAGCCATACATAACATACACAAAGGTACGGGTCACACGACCCAGCATTCAAGTCATACAGTCATACAAACCAGCAGCGGAAGTAACTTGTCTGAGTACAGACAACTAGTAAAATAAAAGAGGCTTGGAAAGCCTAGCTATACTACGTGGTCCTTCACAAGCTCAGGATCACCACCTGGGCCTTAGCCTACTCATTGATGTCAACGTCTACGTAGAACCCATCAGAAGGGGTTGCAGCGTCTTCTGTAAAAATGTAAATTATAGCAACATGAGTACAAAGGTACTCAACAAGACTTACATCAGATCCTACATACATGCATATTATCAAGAAGGGTTGGTGGAGTTATTGCAGCAAGCCAGCTGCAACCGAGGATCCAACTTGAAATGGTTTTGCGCACACGAGTCCACTACTCTCCACTTCAATACACTACCGAGGATCCACCTCCGTCTTCCTACGGAAGATCCATCCTCGGCACTCACACTTATCTTGAGGCTTTTAGTAGTTTCCATTTACTTGTCTATGAACTGTATAGGCAACCAAGTAGTCCTTTACCGCGGACGCAGCTATTCGAATAGATCATGATAACCCTGCAGGGGTGTACTTCTTCATACATGTTTCCACCACTTAGCGTCTGCACACGACATGTGCTCGGCAGACTTCAAGCGAAAGCCGACGTGGGTGTAGACCACGACCTACCTAAACACCTAAGTCTCTAGTCCAGGTTTATCGCCTATCCAGGTTCCATCCGCAGGGAGTCCGGCCGAGGTTTCCCATACGGCCCCGAACGATGTGAACAGGGTTCCCGAGATACCTAACGGGTATTCGGTACACCGTGCCACGTACCTACCGCATCACAGCCCACCCCTATGGTCAGCGCTGTCCACGGCCTCCAGTAGGCTACAAACACCAGAAACTACTTGCAACTCCTGGACAGAGAGCTAGGGTGAATAAGAAGTCGAGCGGGGTCATATTTCAGGGCCCAATGCATGGTAGTAGCTGTATCTTAAATCACACATACAGATCTCAGTGCTTAAGGTCGGCTTCAATGAAACAACCCACCATGTACTCCTACATGGCCTCTCATCGATACCTTTACCAAATCGTGTTCACCACACCACTCTCACTACCGACATAATCATTTCACTCTAGCCATCACCCAGATGAACCAGACCTGACACGACTCTAAGCATAGCAGGCATAGCAAGGTAGGAACAACACATACATATGGCTCAATCAACTCCTACACATGCTAGTGGGTTTCATCTAGTTACTGTGGCAATGACAGGTCATGCAGAGGAAATGGGTTCAACTACCGTAGCACACAGCAGTTTGAAACGCGCTGTCTTAATGCAGTAAAAGAGAGCAGGAGCGAGAACATGGGATTGTATCGATATGATCAAATGGTTGGTTGCTTGCCTGATGGTTCGATGCACTGATACGGTTCTTCGTTAGGGTAATCACGGTACTCCTCGGGGGCAGAACCTGCCGCAAAGAACACCGATACACAACCATCACCAAACAATGTGCAACAATATGATGCATGCATGAAACATAGCAATATGAGTGTGTTGGGCTAATGCAACTAAGACCAGAAGGGTTTGAACCAATTTGAATCAAAGATTCAAATTTCAAACTCAAACATGGCCTTTTAAAGTGCTTTTCCTTGTTCTGCATTAAACATCAGGTTAACTTGTTTAATCATGCATGAAAATAGTACAGATGGATAGATTGGATTTTTCTAATCATTTTTCATATATAATTTGTCTGATTTGGAGTTACAGAATAAAAGTTATGAATTTTTGAAGTTTAAACTATATTCTGGAATTTCCTATATTAGATTAATTCCAGAAAATCAATTATTGCGTCAGCCTGACGTCAGTGTGACGTCAGCAGGTCAACGGAACACGTCCGGGTCAAACCTGACAGTGGGTCCCGCGTGTCAGTGTGATTAGATTAATTAAAGTTTAATTAAAACTAAACCTGTTTAATTAACAGGGCTGGGCCCCACCTGTCATTGACTCAGGGGAGTCAACCAGGGCCCACCCGTGGTCAAACCCGGGTCGGCTGCACCGGCGTTTAGCCGCCGACGAGCCCGACATGGCGGCGGAAGTGGTTTTGGCCGTTTCGGCCACCAAATGGGTCGCGGAGACCACCGGAGTGGAGCTGAGGACGAGCCGCAGCTCTTGGTGGAGTCCGTTGGGGTCGGGGTGGCCGGAGTTGGCGCCGGCGACGACCTTGGTGGCCACCGGGGTTCGGCCGAAGACGAACTTGACGCTAGAGGGGTCGGTGAGGCTCGGGGAGTGGCTAGCTAGGTGCTAAGTGACACGGTGAGCATGATGGACACCGCGGAGTGGCCGGAGGATGACCGGGAGCACGTCGGCGACGAGCTCCACGGCGGTGGGTGCAGTTGAGCTCCGGGAGGTCGCTACACGGCTCGGGAGCAAGAACGGAAGGGAGGGGAAGATGGCTAAGCTCACAGTGAGTGCGACGAAGCCCTTGGTGTGGCCGGAGATGAACTGGAGCGACGACGGCGTTGAAGGGGATCTCCGGCGACGGTGGACTCGGGCGAGGTCGGTGCGGTGGACTCGGGCGTTGCGAGCGCTCGGGGCTCGGCTGCTCCATGAAGTGGACAGCGGCGGAGCTCCTGGACACGATGAGAGGACGCACGGGTGGCGGGGAGCACGGCTACGACGAAGGCACGGCGATGGTGGCGTCGGCCATGGCGGGGGAGCGCGAGGGGGAGGAGCTGGAGAGGAGAGGGGGTGTCTGGGGGGTTCGGGGGAGCGAGGGAGGCCGGTCCACGACATCACCGGGCGAGGGGAGCGGCGAGGCGGCGAGCAGGTGCGTGGCGCGCGCTGCGGTCGCCGTCGGGCACCTGCCTGCCTGCCTGGCCGGCAAGCAGCTCGCTGGAGCGGCGCTGGGCTGGGCCGGCAGGTGGGCCAGGTGCTTGGCGCCAGGTAAGTTTTTCCATTTCTTTCTGTTTTCTGTTTTTTTAATACTTCTGCAACTTTGTTGAATTAAATAAAATACTTAGGCAACTTCTAAAATCACCAAACTACTCCTGGTCCATAGTTGGATTATTTCCAACATGAAACATTTTAGTTTGGAGATATTTGAGCATTTAAATATTTTATATAACTTTAAATGCCCAAATTCAAATATTTATGATTTAATTCAAAAACCCTAAGATGGCCTAGGAAAATGTGCACCACTTTTGGCAGAGGTTCTGAACCAAGACAAAAATGATGGGCATTTTAGAAGGGCATTTCAGGTTCATTGAAAAAGTTTTTAGTAAACCCTAGTTGGTTTCAGAGGGGACTGGGGGTTCTGTCATCCCCATTTCAGGTTTCTGGTGAAAGAATAAACATGATGCAACACTCTAATGCATGACTAGCTAGGGTGTGACAACTCACCCCCACTCAAAAGAATCTCGTCCCGAGATTTGAGTTCCTCCGGGAAGAAGGCGGGATACTCGAGTCGAAGACGATCCTCCCTTTCCCAAGTTGCTTCATCCTCAGAATGGTGCGACCATTGAACTTTGAGAAACTTGATATTATGACGTCGAGTGGTACGCTCGGCCTGGTCGAGGATACGAATGGGGTACTCTCGATATGTAAGATTATCTTGGAGATCAAGCGTTTCGTAGTCCACTCCATGGATAGGATCCAAGAAGCAACGCCTGAGTTGAGAAACGTGGAAGACATCGTGGACTCTGGAGAGGTGCGGAGGTAGTTCCAACTGGTAGGCCACTTCTCCTCGTTTGGCGAGAATGCGAAAAGGCCCAATGTAACGAGGAGCCAATTTGCCTTTGATACCAAAACGATGGGTTCCCTTCAGAGGGGTAACCCGAAGGTAAGCCTTCTCGTCAATCTCGAAAGTCATAGCCTTATGTTTTCGGTCATATTGACTCTTCTGACGTGATTGGGCTGTTTTCAACTTTTCACGAACGATGCGAACTTGCTCTTCTGCTTCCTGAATCATATCCGGGCCAAAGAATTGCCTTTCCCCGGTCTCTGACCAGTTAAGGGGTGTTCGACACCGTCGTCCATAGAGAACTTCAAAAGGGGCTTTACCCAAGCTAGATTGATAGCTGTTGTTGTAAGCAAATTCGGCAAATGGAAGGCATTTCTCCCACTCCATTCCGAAAGAGATAACAGAGGCTCGAAGCATGTCTTCTAGAATCTGGTTGACGCGTTCTACTTGACCACTCGATTGAGGGTGAAAAGCGGTGCTAAAGGAAAGGCGGGTTCCCATAGCATTTTGGAAACTTTCCCAAAATCGAGAGGTGAAAAGACTTCCTCGATCTGAGTTAATTTCCAAAGGAACACCATGGAGAGACACTATTCGGGAGATGTATAAGTCTGCCAGCTGACTAGCGGTTATACTCTCACGAACAGGTAAGAAATGGGCCACTTTGGAAAGACGATCGACAATGACAAAGATAGCATTATTCCCTCTCTTGGTCCTGGGAAAACCGGTAATGAAATCCATACCAATTTTATCCCATTTCCATTCAGGAATAGCTAGGGGTTGAAGGGTGCCAGCAGGCCGTTGATGCTTTGCTTTTACACGATGACAGACGTCGCAATTAGCAATATACTGAGCAATTTCTCTCTTCATCCTAGTCCACCAGAACCTCTGGCGTAGGTCCTGATACATCTTAGTACTACCGGGATGAATGGTGAGAGGAGATTCATGAGCCTCCTTAAGGATCAACTGTCGTAGATGCTAGTTCTTGGGAACCACTAAACGGTTCCCAAAGTACACAACACCATGATCATTTGTGGAGAAACAACTAGCACCTCCGCTAGCAATGTTCTCCTTGATTTTAGATATTCCCTTATCTCGCTTTTGGGCAGCGATGATTTGATCCGTAAGAGTAGGTTTCGCTACCAAGGTGGAAAGAAATCCTTGACGAACAATGTGAAGATTAAGCTTCCGAAATTCCTCATGGAGAAGCAGTTGACCTTGTTGTAACATCAGGTTGTTACAATAAGATTTACGACTTAGCGCATCAGCCATGACGTTGGCTTTCCCTGGGGTGTAAGTTATTCCTAAGTCGAAATCTGTGATCAACTCAACCCAACGTCTTTGCCTGAGATTCAAATCCGGTTGGGTGAAAATGTACTTCAGACTTTGGTGATCAGTGAATATTTCACAACGGTTACCGAGGAGGTAATGTCGCCAGGTCTTAAGTGCATAGACTACGGCTGCAAGCTCTAGATCATGAGTAGGATAATTCTCCTCATGTGGGTGCAATTGCCATGAAGCGTAAGCAATTACGTGTCGATCTTGCATGAGAATGCAACCTAGTCCTTGTCGCGAGGCGTCGCAGTAGATAACAAAGTCCTTAGAGAAGTCTGGCGGTACCAGAACGGGAGCAGAAGTCAGGCGTCTTTTCAGTTCCTGAAAGCTGTGCTCACATTGTGGAGTCCATTCAAAGTTTTTATCCTTCTTAAGGAGTTCGGTTAGAGGTTTAGCAACTTTGGAGAAGTTCTCGACAAAGCGACGACAGTAGCTCGCTAGGCCAAGGAAACTCCGAACTTGCTTGACCGTTTCAGGTGGAGTCCAATTAAGGATGGCTTGAACTCGCTCAGGCTTAACAGCAATACCTTTACCAGATATTACATGACCCAGATAGGTCACTTCTGACAACCAAAATTCACATTTGGAAAACTTGGCATAAAGGCGGTGCTCTCGAAGTTTCTTCAACACTAGCCTTAGATGTTCGGCATGTTCTTCCTCATTCTTGGAGTAGATGAGTATATCATCGAGATAAACTACGACGAATTTATCCAAATACTCCATGAAGATTGAGTTCATTAACCGAGAAAAGGTGGCTGGAGCGTTGGTTAAACCGAAGGACATGACGGTGTACTCGTATTGGCCATAACGAGTAACAAAGGCATATCGTGCGAGGTCACCAAACTCCCTGCTGTAGGCATCCACAGAGAGTCGGCCCTGAGTGAAACTGCAAAATTCCTCACGTTTACGGTCCATGAGACCCTCCGGAATGTGATGTTCACGGAAAGCCTCGCTGAATTCAGCCCAAGTAGTGACATGGCCCGCTGGGTGCATAGCTCCATAATTCTCCCACCATAGACTGGCGGGGCCTTCAAGATGATATGCAGCAAAGGTGACCTTGTCAGCCTCCGCTACCAGCGCGGAACGCAGTTTGTGAGAAATACTGCGAAGCCAGTCATCAGCGTCGAGAGGCTCGACGGAGTGGTGGAACGTGGGTGGATGTAACTTGATGAAATCACCGAGTGACACCACGTTAGTCCTCTGATGGTGTGCTGTGTTCTGTTCAATACGCTCCAACAAACGGTTGGTCTCCCTCTTGTTTCTTTCGGCTTCCATCATAACCTCGGCTAGGGAAGGAGGATGAGGCAGATTTGCATTCCTGACTTCACTGCCTTCGGCCTGCTCTTGAGGAGTAGGGTTAGTGCGCGTGTCGACCATCCTAGGTAAACAAGACAATGATTTAGTCAGAATGATAAAATTCCGACATAGGATACAGAATGTAAGGAATAACTCGAAATGCAAGATGATCATCCGTATGACATGGTAGATACAGAAACTGCTTCTTTATTCCATCGTCATACACACCATACAGGGTTTAGTACAAGACCAAACAAAGTACTATTACGGTGAAAAGAGGATTACATCTCATCGGAGGCATTCCAAGCTCCTATACATTATTTTTCTACACCTCCGGAAGGCGATACAACCTAGGTCATATCCCACGAGTCACGCAGGACGATAGACGACACAGCTAACATGAACTAGTGATACTACTACTAACTCAGACCGATCCGTAGTAGTCCTCGTAGAAGTCACCTCCATAGCCTGGAAGCTCAACATGATCATCCAGAAACAGACGATCTCGCGGAGCTTGTGGACCATAGGGACTAGGATGAGGTCTTGGACCAACAGACGGTGGCCTGCGGGGACCGCGAGGTGGGGTGATGCCTCCTACATCACGCCAACCCATCACGTCTGGCAGAGCAGATCTCACAGGATAGAGATCGCGCATATCCGAAATCCAGCTTGCACCGCCGGTGCAAACCGAGTCAATGTGGCCCAATGGTCAGCACGGTTATTGAAGAGCTCTAACCTCAAGGCCCGATTTTCACGGTCCTTATCCTCGAGCATCTCAGCAGTAGTGCGAGTCCGTGAATCCTCCTGGGTGGGGTCAGCATAGATAGCCTGGAGATACCCTTGTGCTCCCGGAAGTGATCCTGGCATATACCGGAAGTCAGAGTCCCGAAATAGGCCAGACCTGACTCGCATGATGGTCATCATAGAGTAGGCGGCGTCCTACACAGCCATCTCAATAGTAACCCCGAGTCCATAGGAGCAGTGAAGGGGCTCGGTGGACCCAGGATAAGATGGAAATATCCTGACAGTGCAGAGATACTGGCTTTGATTAAAGTCTCGGAATTGCTCTTCGACCGTGTACTCGGGATACCAACGGTATCCAGCCTCAGTCATTACCCTGGCCAACATGGCGGTATGGCCGGGTACATCTAGGCATCGAGTCAGGCGAACCACTTGATTGAGGTCGCGAGTGGCCATCTGAAAACATAATCATAATGCAAAGGCATTAGAATTTCTAGCAAAATTTCGGCAGCATAACAGCTGTAAATGCTCAAGAAGGATTTTGAGACATTTGACAAAGGATTTCATTCACACTCAACATCATCATATCAAAGTTCTGAGTCCATCCTAGCAACATAATGTGGTAGTAGAACTGAACTAGGCTTGTAACCATCAAACCTATAAGGTACTACTGATTAGTAATACGTGATCCTGATAGAGAGAATAGATCCTAATTCCTTAACCCCCGGTGGAAGAATAGACTGACTCAGATCAGAATGTCATAAGATAAAGGAGGAAAAAGAGCCTTACGTTCCAACCCACAAACAATTCCCCTACATATAGCTAAAGAATTTCTAGACTCAACATCGACCAGTTTGGCTTGGAGAACCTACAGGCAGTCCGGCTCTGATACCAACGCTGTCAGGACCCCGACTCGATGTCACATCGATCTAGCTTGTAACACCCCATATCACTTTGCGGCCTCACGCACGGCATCCCCACGGGTGTCGCCTTACCTTTGCCCGGGGCCGTTTGCGCCTTTTGGCTCACGTATATGATAGTGTCGCTAGCATCCATTTGATAAAGAGCCCGGGCTGACATGACTAGTCGTAAACCCAAAGTGGCACAGTGCTTACAGGGACAGGCATCCATGACCCAGCAACGAACGTGTCGGTCATCAGCAAGTGGGTCCGGGCTGTAGCACTAGGCTAGCAGGACTCCGGTAAACCGGGCTGTAGCGGGCTAACAGGACTCCGGTACTCAATGCGTGACATTTCCCCGAAGGGACAGACACAGGAACGAAGAAGGACACATGCCGGCCAGCCTAAGTGTTCCAGAGTAGTAGCAAGCTACCATGGCTCAGTGTAACAGTAGGAGACATTTCCCGGTAAGAGAGGCTACTAAGGATAAACAACTAGGTAGTCAGATCCCACACATACCAAGCATTTCAATCATACACACAATATGCTCGATATGTGCAAACACAACAAGGCATCACAACATGACTCTATGACACAAGTACTTTATTTAAGGCTCAGAGAGCCATACATAACATACACAAAGGTACGGGTCACACGGCCCATCATTCAAGTCATACAGTCATACAAACCAGCAGCGGAAGTAACTTGTCTGAGTACAGACAACTAGTAAAATAAAAGAGGCTTGGAAAGCCTAGCTATACTACGTGGTCCTTCACAAGCTCAGGATCACCACCTGGGCCTTAGCCTACTCATTGATGTCAACGTCTACGTAGAACCCATCAGAAGGGGTTGCAGCGTCTTCTGTAAAAATGTAAATTATAGCAACATGAGTACAAAGGTACTCAGCAAGACTTACATCAGATCCTACATACATGCATATTATCAAGAAGGGTTGGTGGAGTTATTGCAGCAAGCCAGCTTTGACTCTTGGCTAGGCTAACCTACAAGACTCCAACTTGAAATGGTTTTGCGCACACGAGTCCACTACTCTCCACTTCAATACACTACCGAGGATCCACCTCCGTCTTCCTACAGAAGAGCCATCCTCGGCACTCACACTTATCTTGAGGCTTTTAGTAGTTTCCATTTACTTGTCTATGAACTGTATAGGCAACCAAGTAGTCCTTTACCGCGGACGCGGCTATTCGAATAGATCATGATAACCCTGTAGGGGTGTACTTCTTCATACATGTTTCCACCACTTAGCGTCTGCACACGACATGTGCTCGGCAGACATCAAGCGAAAGCCGACGTGGGTGTAGACCATGACCTACCTAAACACCTAAGTCTCTAGTCCAGGTTTATCGCCTATCCAGGTTCCATCCGCAGGGAGTCCGGCCGAGGTTTCCCATACGGCCCCGTACGATGTGAACAGGGTTCCCGAGATACCTAACGGGTATTCGGTACACCGTGCCACGTACCTACCGCATCACAGCCCACCCCTATGGTCAGCGCTGTCCACGGCCTCCAGTAGGCTACAAACACCAGAAACTACTTGCAACTCCTGGACAGAGAGCTAGGGTGAATAAGAAGTCAAGCGGGGTCATATTTCAGGGCCCAATGCATGGCAGTAGCTGTATCTTAAATCACACATACAGATCTCAGTGCTTAAGGTCGGCTTCAATGAAACAACCCACCATGTACTCCTACATGGCCTCTCATCGATACCTTTACCAAAACGTGTTCACCACACCACTCTCATTACCGACATAATCATTTCACTCTAGCCATCACCCAGATGAACTAGACCTGACACGACTCTAAGCATAGCAGGCATAGCAAGGTAGGAACAACACATACATATGTCTCAATCAACTCCTACGCATGCTAGTGGGTTTCATCTAGTTACTGTGGCAATGACAGGTCATGCAGAGGAAATGGGTTCAACTACCGTAGCACACAGCAGTTTGAAACGCGTTGTCTTAATGCAGTAAAAGAGAGCAGGAGCGAGAACATGGGATTGTATCGATATGATCAAATGGTTGGTTGCTTGCCTGATGGTTCGATGCACTGATACGGTTCTTCGTTAGGGTAATCACGGTACTCCTCGGGGGCAGAACCTGCCGCAAAGAACACCGATACACAACCATCACCAAACAATGTGCAACAATATGATGCATGCATGAAACATAGCAATATGAGTGTATTGGGCTAATGCAACTAAGACCAGAAGGGTTTGAACCAATTTGAATCAAAGATTCAAATTTCAAACTCAAACATGGCCTTTTAAAGTGCTTTTTCTTGTTCTGCATTAAACATCAGGTTAACTTGTTTAATCATGCATGAAAATAGTACAGATGGATAGATTGGATTTTTCTAATCATTTTTCATATATAATTTGTCTGATTTGGAGTTACAGAATAAAAGTTATGAATTTTTTAAGTTTAAACTATATTCTGGAATTTCCTATATTAGATTAATTCCAGAAAATCAATTATTGCGTCAGCCTGACGTCAGTGTGACGTCAGCAGGTCAACGGAACACGTCCGGGTCAAACCTGACAGTGGGTCCCGCGTGTCAGTGTGATTAGATTAATTAAAGTTTAATTAAAACTAAACCTATTTAATTAACAGGGCTGGGCCCCACCTGTCATTGACTCAGGGGAGTCAACCAGGGCCCACCCGTGGTCAAACCCGGGTCGGCTGCACTGGCATTTAGCCGCCGACGAGCCCGACGCGGCGGCGGAAGTGGTTTTGGCCGTTTCGGCCACCAAATGGGTCGCGGAGACCACCGGAGTGGAGCTGAGGACGAGCCGCAGCTCTTGGTGGAGTCCGTTGGGGTCGGGGTGGCCGGAGTTGGCGGCAGCGACGACCTTGGCGGCCACCGGGGTTCGGCCGAAGACGAACTTGACGCTAGAGGGGTCGGTGAGGCTCGGGGAGTGGCTAGCTAGGTGTTAAGTGACACGGTGAGCATGATGGACACCGCGGAGTGGCCGGAGGATGATCGGGAGCACGTCGGCGACGAGCTCCACGGCGGTGGGTGCGGTTGAGCTCCGGGAGGTCGCTACACGGCTTGGGAGCAAGAACGGAAGGGAGGGGAAGATGGCTAAGCTCACAGTGAGTGCGACGAAGCCCTTGGTGTGGCCGGAGATGAACCGGAGCGACGACGGCGTTGAAGGGGATCTCCGGCGCTCGGTGGACTCGAGCGAGGTCGGTGCGGTGGACTCGGGTGTTGCGAGCGCTCGGGGCTCGGCTGCTCGATGAAGTGGACAGCGGCGGAGCTCCTGGACACGATGAGAGGATGCACGGGTGGCGGGGAGCACGGCTACGACAAAGGCACGGCGATGGTGGCGTCGGCCATGGCGGGGGAGCGCGAGGGGGAGGAGCTGGAGAGGAGAGGGGGTGTCTGGGGGGTTCGGGGGAGCGAGGGAGGCCGGTCCACGACGTCACCGGGCGAGGGGAGCGGCGAGGCGGCGAGCAGGTGCGTGGCGCGCGCTGCGGTCACCGTCGGGCACCTGCCTGCCTGCCTGGCCGGCAAGCAGCTCGCTGGAGCGGCGCTGGGCTGGGCCGGCAGGTGGGCCAGGTGCTGGGCGCCAGGTAAGTTTTTCCATTTCTTTCTGTTTTCTGTTTTTTTAATACTTCTGCAACTTTGTTGAATTAAATAAAATACTTAGGCAACTCCTAAAATCACCAAACTACTCCTGGTCCATAGTTGGATTATTTCCAACATGAAACATTTTAGTTTGGAGATATTTGAGCATTTAAATATTTTATATAACTTTAAATGCCCAAATTCAAATATTTATGATTTAATTCAAAAACCCTAAGATGGCCTAGGAAAATGTGCACCACTTTTGGCAGAGGTTCTGAACCAAGACAAAAATGATGGGCATTTTAGAAGGGCATTTCAGGTTCATTGAAAAAGTTTTTAGTAAACCCTAGTTGGTTTCAGAGGGTACTGGGGGTTCTGTCATCCCCATTTCAGGTTTCTGGTGAAAGAATAAACATTATGCAACACTCTAATGCATGACTAGCTAGGGTGTGACACCTTGGTTGGCCTTCCCGGCAAGCTCCTCTTGCCGGGGCCTTGTCTCGTTGGCTTGAATACTTTGTTCTTGAATGGCTCCAAAGGAACCACGGAGGACCTTGGCGGTCACCCGGCAAGCCTTTATCGCGGGGTGCTGCAACTGACCGTGCACAAGTTCGGGATACTAGGGTACCCCTACTCTAGTACACCGACGGGAGCCCCCGGGCCTGGGCCACATACGGTGCCGAGCACTGTTGGAGCAGGCCCAAAATAGGGCACGGGCACGCGCGGCCTGTGTTACGCCGTATCTCACTTTGTATCCACCGCGCCCTCCTCGAACGGCACGCGTCGAATGCGGCATCGTGGGAGAGATCGTGGGTGGTTTCTTTATTCGGAAATATGGAACGTCTGCCCCCTCCCTCTTTATAAGCAGGGGAAACAGGGGCAGTTCACCCATCTCGCCGGTTTGCTATTCCAATCTCAAAAACCTCCGCCGCTCTCCCCTTCTTCCCAAAGCTGAAAGAGAGCAGCGCTCCGCCCCCCATCGCCACTGGCACCACCAACGCCGTCGATCTCTCTCACCACCTCCGCCATGGCTCCGAAAGCCGGGAAGGTTGCAAAGTCGGCCGAGGCGCAGCGGCTCACGGCGCTGCGAAAGGAGCGGGCAACCTTCCCCCCTCAGCTCGCCGCGAAGGAGCTGAGGGAGTATTACTACCTCTTCTGGTCGACGGAGACGCGAGCGCATCCACGCACGAAGGTACTCTCAGCTGCCGCTTCGGAACTGGCTCCGAATGGATAGCCCTTCTTCGCGTTGTTCTTCTACTGCGGGCTCTGCCCGCCTTTCTCTGAGTTTTTCTATGACATTATGGACACCTACGGGTTTCGCCTCCTTGACTTCACCCCCAACGCCGTTCTGACCATGGCAGTTTTCGCACATCTCTGCGAAAACTTTGTCAGAGTCTATCCAAATGTAGCTCTTTTTTGCCACTTCTTTATGCCCCAAGTTGAGAGAGGGGAGCCTTTATCCGGCGGAATCGCCTGGATCTCGAGAACTGGCAAGAAGGAAGCTTATCTGGAGGGAGAGCTTCGCAGCAAGTGGGATGAATGGAGAGCAGACTGGTGCTGGATTGTCGAGGAGAACCCGCAGCCATTTACCGCCCAGCGCCAAGCCCCAGTAGCGGGCGGCAACGATTGGAGCAACGTGGCCCTGGAAGACGATAGGCTGAAGATTGTCGTCACCCGGATCCTACGCCTCACACTTACCGGGCTCACTGTAGGCGCCGTTGGCGCAGATTTTCTTCGCCGCCGCATCGCCCCCCTGCAGGAGAGGAGGAGACCCGCCTAGGAGTTCCAGAATGCGGCGGATATCATGAGGCTGCGCCCGGGCCTCAACTTCAACTTCACTGTCCTGGAACTGGACGCGATGCTCCTGGAACTGTTCAAGCATGATCCTCAACATCCCGAAGTATTCAGGTTGCCGAGGGGTGTCGTTCCGCTATGCAACAACTCCTCGCTCGACCGCATCCGTGCAATGATGCCGCTGTGCGATTCGCATGGAATTGTCCCAACTTGGCAAGAGCCTGCAGACGACGTCGTGCAGGAGTTCTTTGACGGCTTGGTAGAAATGCCGGTCCGCTCCGATGAACAGAAGAGCCTTACTCGCGACACCACCGATGCGGAGATGCAGCGCATCGCCACTAGGCTGGAAGAGGCGGCGGCAGCCGCTGCCGCGGGCGAGTTTGGATTCACCGTGGAGGAGGCAGAGGCAGCAGAGGCGGCAAGCCTTGCCGAGTGAGAGGAGCTTGCCGGCGAGGGAGAGCTTGTCGGGCCTGAAGCTGAGTCGAGCGAGCCCGCCGAGGGCGCGAGTGACTCATTGAAGATCGACTCATCCTCTTTCTCACCCTCAGACAGCTCGCCGCAAGCGGAGCCCCCAGCTCCACCAAGAAGGCGTCTCCGCAAGGCCGGGGACGTAGCGGGGCGGCAGAGGGGTCAACAGCCACTGCGCCGCGCGTCGCGCTCCACCGTGGCAAGCACTGTTGCCGCGGGAGCACCTCACGCCGCTGCGGCAACTGGAGCGAGGCCCTCCCGGACCACCGCTTCTACTCCCGCCAAGCGGCTAAGGGAAGCTACTCCTCCGCCTTGTCGCGCCGAAGGTGGGCCGGACTTCGACCTCTCCGCGCTCAGCTCCGACGAGGAAGAGGAAGAGTAAGATTCTTTGCGGTACTTGTAGTTCTTCAATTCTTGCTGTTTTGTCTTGTATCTGATTTGCTTTACTCCGAACCCATTCCTTTTCAGGACTCTGGCCCAGAGAGCAGCGAAGAGAGCCAAGGTCCCGTTGATTGTCATCGAGAACGAACCCACCGCGCCAACAGGGGGTGTGTCCGAGACCACCTTGCCAGACCCGACAACTATTCCCCAAAGCAGCCCCCAGCGCAGCCCCCAGCGTAAGTATATGGTTTACTTCCTGCTGTTAGGCGCGCATCGGTGCTCTTTCTTTCCTGACATCTGACTATTGGTTTGCGTAGGAGCAGAGCAGTCTCACCAGGAGTGCCCGGAAGCCGCTCCAGATAGGCCATCTGCTTCGACTACACCGCCAAGGGAGGATTCCCCGGCAAGGGAGAATTTTCCGGTAAGGGAGAAGTCTCCGGCAAGGGACAATTCTCCGGCAAGGGACAGCACCAGCGACCCCCCGGTGGCGGAGACCACGACTGTAGATCCTAGTACAGGTAATCCTCTTGCTTGAAAACTTCCCTTGGGTTCTTCTTCTTTTGATTTTCTTTTTGAATATTTGCTTGACTTTTCTTCCTTTTCCGGTCGTCAGGTCCATCTACCACGGAGCCGATCGAAACCGAGGTCGCCGGCGAGGAGAACGCGCGCGGCAATACCGACGACGCCGCTGTCGCCGAAGAAGAAGCCGGCGCTGATGATCCTGCCGGCGGAGAGGCCGCCAAAGCTACCGCTGCAGAAGCTGGCGAGGGGTCCGGCGATCGCACTGACGGCCCCGAGGCCGCAGGAGCGTCAGGCGCTAGGCCGACCGCCGATCCCTCCGCCGCTGCTGCAGCGTCAGGCTCCGAAGAGCCCCAGCCCGGCGCCTATTTGAAGGCCGGCGATGGCGTCTTCATCAAGCTCCCCTGGGCGTCGAGCTCCAGGGCACCGATCGAAGGAGAAATCTTTGATGAAGAGTTGCTCGCCTCCACTGGGCTGACGCTGGTCGACGCGCCGAGAAGCAGCAGCGGTGAGCCTGAGGAGGAGCAGCTGCTGCGGAAGCTGTTGTTGCTCTACCGCGCCCGACATGCCAAGCTGGTATCCCGAGAAGCGCTTGTCGCGAAGGTGGGAGTGGACATCGAGAAGCGCGCGGAGGAGCTCCGGGGCCTCAACCAGGAAGCTCTCCGGTCCCTGGCAGAGGAGCGGGAGCAACTAGCCGAGGAGCGTAAAGCCTTCCTCCTCGAGAAGGCTGAAGTTGAAGAGCAACAGCGGCTTGCTGCCGAGAAGCTGTCTGCGCAGGAAGGCGAGTTGGCGCAGCGGAAGGTTAATCTTGACAGCCACGAGGAGGAGCTTGCCGCGCGCGAGCAAACATTCGGCGGGGCTCTCAAGGAAGCAGAGGATGCTGCCGCAGCTGCTGAGGCCGCCAAGAAGGAGCTGGAGAAAAAGGTGGCGCAGCTGGAGGCCGATCTCAAGGTGAGCGGCGAGGAGCTTGCTACGCTCAAGCGTGAGCGCGAGAAGGACGCCTACACCCATGGCGAGCTGCAGGGTCGTCTCGCCGAGAGGAGCAAGGAGCTTAGCGCCGCCAAGGACTCCAACGCAGATCTTGAGTTGAAGCTGACTACTTTGACCAAGACGCTGGACGGCACCAGGGAGCAGGAGGTGGCCTTGAAGGAGAAGATCAAGGCCGACGAGGCGCTGCTAGCGAGTGCTGTTGCCGCCCAGAACACTTTTAGGGAGAATGTGGAGCACTGGACCGAGGGTCTCGTGGATGTTGCCGCAGCCATCGACAGGGAGCTGGCGCAGCTGGGGATGGAGGATCTCGGGTATTCCTCCGATGAGCACCTCCAACCCAGCGCCAAGCTCAGCTTGTTCTTCAAAGGCGTGGTGACGGCCCTCCAGCGACTCCGGGAGAAGATCCCGAAGCAGCTGGCCGACGAGTCGCGCAAGATCTGCGCGGGAGCTCTTCAAAAGGTGCTGGTGAAGGTGGCCTTCCGCAACCCAGGCCTCAACCTCACCAACGTCCTCAGGACCTTGCCGCAGGATGCTGATCTGGAAGCGCTCAAGACCCTTGTCACACCCATTGTGGACAAGGTGAGCGGGATCAAGAGGGTTGAGGGCGATCGCGTAGATTAGGCCGCCCATTTTCTCTTTTTCTTATCGCTACTGGTCATGTTATGAGAACAATCTGTTAGAGCTGCGACAAGACTCTATTTCGGGTAGCGATTGCTATGTTATTTCCTTTACTTGATTCCTTCCTTTGTATGTTTTTGCCCTACGCTTTTAGGGAACTTGTCGGCGCAGGCACCTTAGCCGCGAGCGCTGAGTGCGGGACGTCAACAGCCTGCTGGCAGTGCCGCTACCGACAAGAAACCTTGTCGCAACTAGTCGCAGCTCACTTAAGTTGTTGAGCGGACTCGAAACAAAGTAAGGGCGCAACTAGCTACGAGTTGGTTCCTCCGCGCACAGGTTTTCCATACAAAGCACGGTCGTTCGAGGAAGATAACTTAAAAATTTTAAAACTGATTGCTCAAACTTTAGCAACTTAGCTTTTCTGTCGTTTGCTTCCCGGTAAGGCGAAACTTCCTCGAACGACGCTTGGTCCACACCATTATCTTCTCTTCTCCTTTCCCCCCGGTAAACTTGTGGGCGAGGGAACCTTCCTTTCTTTGAGAAAGAGAAAGAAGAGAAAATAAAGATATGGAGCCTTATGGCTCGTTATTGCTTACCCGGGGTAGGCGCTGCACAAAGTGTCAGATAACGTATGCAAAAAAAAGTAGAAAGCATGAAATTGACAAGATGTGCGGAGCACATGAGCTTTACTTATGCACGGGGTCTGCGCCCGGCTTCGTACAAAGGGTTATATGCAACATCGGCAAGACTTGTACAAAAGGTGGTTGCCGGAACAGGTTCCGGCAACCGCGCCCTACGGGTAAAACTTACAAAGATGCTCAATGTTCCAGGAGTTGCTCACCGGAATGCCATCTTCGGTCTCAAGGCGGACAGCGCCAGGCCTAGTGACTCGTTTCACCCGGTAAGGGCCTTCCCACTTCGGCGTCAACTTGTTGGAATTCTTGGCGGACTGAACGCGCCGAAGAACAAGGTCGCCTTCCTCGAGACTTTTGGCATTAATTTTGCGGCTATGGTAGCGGCACAAAGCTTGCTGGTATCGAGGAGCTCGTACAGCGGCCTGAAGACGGTCCTCCTCAAGGAGCAGCGCGTCATCTTGTCGCAACTGCTCTTGCTCAAGCTCATCATAAGCGAGCACTCGAGGTGACCCGTATACGAGTTCCGTGGGGAGAACTGCCTCTACTCCATAGACTAGAGCGAAAGGTGTCTGGCCAGTGGCTCGATTTGGCGTCGTCCTGATCGACCAAAGAACCACCGGCAGCTCCTCAATCCAGTTCTTTCCGCACTTGCGCAGCCTGTCGAAAGTCCTGGTCTTGAGCCCGCGCAGCACTTCAGCATTCGCCCTCTCCGCTTGACCGTTACTTCTCGGATGAGCAACAGAAGCGAAGCAGACCTTGGCGCCAAGATCTTGGACGTACTGCATGAAGGCGCGTCTCGTGAATGGCGTGCCGTTGTCGGTGATGATCCTGTTAGGGATCCCGAAGAGGCAAACAATCGACCTGAAGAACTTGACTGCTGACTGTGCTGTCACCTTCCTCACTGCTTCCACTTCTGGCCACTTTGTGAACTTGTCGATTGCAACGTACAAGTACTCAAAGCCCCCGACAGCTTGGGGAAAGGGGCCGAGGATGTCGAGCCCCCAGACCGAATATGGACAGGATAAGGGATCGTGTGGAGAGCTTGAGCTGGCTGGTGTATCTGCTTGGAATGGAACTGGCACGCTTCACACTTGGTTACTTGTGCAGTTGTATCCTGGAGGGCTGTCGGCCAAAAGAAACCTTGCCGGAACGCTTTGCCGGCAAGTGCTCTTGCGCCAATGTGGTGACCACATATGCCTCCATGTATCTCTGCCAACAGCTTTTGTCCGTCTTCCCGGTGAATACACTTCAATTTCACACCGTTGAGTCTTCTTCTGTACAGTGTGTTGTCGACAAACTGGTACATACTTGACTGCCGGGCTACTCTTTCCTCTTCTTCGTGCTCTTCGGGAAGTTCTCCTGTCTGAAGGAAACGGACAATCTGCTGTGCCCATGCTGGAGCTTGCGGCTCGACAACAAGGACTAAAGGCACATCTGCTGCTGCGGGAACATCCGCTTCTACGGCGAGAACCTGTGGCTCAGCCGGAGCTTGACGTTCCCCGGCAAGCTTGCCGGAGAAAAACTTGTCGGGAGCGTCTGCTTCAACGGAACAAACCCTAGGGCTTGCCGGAGCAGACTGCTCCTCAGCACCCTTGGTGTTGATCTTGAGGACCTTCTTGGCGGCGGCTTCGGGGAGCTCTGCCGGAAAATAGTCACCAGAAATCAACTTCCTCTTCTTGCTCTGTCCAGTTGATGGTGTTAGAGACGGTTGAGTCAGTTTGAGCACAAAGATCCCTGGTTCCACAGGTAACTTAAGTGCGGCGCACTTCGACAGGCCATCGGCAATGTCGTTCTGAGCTCTTGGAACATGTTCCATCTGTAGGCCATCAAAGTGCTCTTCTAGCTTTCTCACTTCATCAACGTAAGCTTCCATCAACGGACTCTGATAATTCTTGTTCACTTGGCGGACGACAAGCTGTGAGTCACCCCTGACAATGAGCTTCTTGATCCCAAGGTCTGCTGCGATCCTGAGACCGGCAAGCAAACCTTCATACTCTGCGGTATTGTTCGTTGCTTGCTCCTTGGGAAAGTGCATCTGGACTACGTACTTGAGGTGCTCTCCGGTGGGTGCAACAAGTAGCACGCCCGCACCGGCGCCTCGCAGCGAGAAGGCACCATCAAAGTACATCAGCCACTCTTTGCTTGCTTCCTTGACGGGGATGCTCGTTTCTGGAATTTCTTCATCTTTTGTTGGCGTCCATTCTGCTATGAACTCCGCCAATGCTCTGTTTTGGATAGTTGAAGTGCTCTCAAACTTGAGGCCAAAGCTTGACAGTTCCAGCGCCCACTCGAGAATCCTGCCTTTTGCTTCTGGATTTTGCAGTATCCTCTTCAGCGGAAAACGAGTGACGACTGTGATCTCATGTGCTTGGAAGTAATGGCGCAGCTTTCTCGAGGCCATGAGAAGGCCGAAAAGCAATTTCTGCACACCAGAGTACCTCGACCTAGCCCCCTGCAGAAGGGAACTGACAAAGTAAATTGGGCGCTGCACCATTCTTTTCTGCATCTTCTCACGCGCCTGCGCAGATCCATCTTTGTCGGGACCAGAGCTTGCCGGTGAAGTCCCCTGCTTGTCGCTGGATGCATCTGCCGTGGTTGCTGGCTCATCATCCGCCTCCCTCTCCGCTACTAACGCAGCACTAACCACTTGATTGGTTGCCGCTATATATAGCAGCAACTTCTCTTATGGCTTAGGTGCGACAAGTGTTGGAGTGGAAGACAGGTATCTCTTTAAGTCCTGCAGTGCAGCCTTCGCTTCCGGACTCCATTTCATTGGACCTGCCTTTTTCAATATTTTGAAAAATGGCAGGGCGCGTTCAGCAGACCTAGAGATAAACCTGCTGAGAGCAGCTATGCAACCGGCAAGTCTTCGTACATCCTTGACGCGCTTTGGTGCTTCAATCTGCTCAATGGCCTTGATTTTGTCGGGATTGGCTTCAATTCCCCGCTGAGACACGAAGAACCCGAGAAGTTTGCCGGAGGGGACTCCAAACACACACTTCTCGGGGTTAAGCTTGAGGTTGATCTTGCGCAGATTTGCAAAGGTTTCGTCTAAATCTTGAATCAGAGTCGCCTTGTCCTTGCTCTTGACCACTATGTCATCCATGTAGGCTTCCACATTTCTGTGTATTTGCGTCTCAAAAGCGTCATGGACTACCCTTGCAAATGTTGAACCAGCATTCTTTAAACCGAAAGGCATCCGTACGAAACAGTATGTGCCACATGGGGTGATGAATGCGGTCTTCTCCTCATCCTCTTCTGCCATGAAGATCTGATGTTATCCTGAGTATGCATCAAGAAATGAAAGCAAGTCACATCCGGCCGTGGAGTCAACAATCTGGTTGATGCACGGCAAGGGAAATGGGTCTTTGGGACAAGCTTTATTGACATCGGTAAAGTCGATACAAAGCCTCCATTTCCCGTTTGCCTTGCGCACGACTACAGGGTTGGCCAACCACGTAGGATGGAGCACTCCTCTGACAAGGCCTGCTGCTTCCAATTTCTTGATTTCTTCTGCGATGAATTCTTGGCGCTCCACTGCCTGCTTCCTGACCTTCTTCTTGACGGGCCGCGCATGAGGACAGACGGCAAGATGGTGCTCGATTACTTTCCTGGGAACACCGGGGATGTCAGACGGTTGCCACACAAATACGTCGACGTCCGCCCGCAGGAAAGGAACAAGCGCGCTTTCCTATTTAGGGTCGAGAGTGGCACTGATGGTAAAGGTACCACCAGTGCCATCCTCCTTGGCGGACACCTTCTTGGTCTCTGGTGGAGCTGCCATTGTCTTCTTACACTTGCCGGTGGAGCTCGATGGTGTGTCCTCGACGGTAGCGCAGCACTCCGAAGAGGTGCGCTTGCCGGAGTGGGCATCAGAACTCTTGCCGGACTTGGTCTTCTTCTTCGCCCCGGGAGCTTCAACGGCAAGTGACTTGCGATCTGTTGCGGCTGCTGCTTCCCGGTAGATCTTGTCGGCGCAGATAAGAGCATCCTTCTTGTCGCCAGGGACAGAGATGACACTTATCGGGCCTGGCATCTTCAGCATGTTGTATGCATAGTGAGAGGCTGCCATGAATTTGGCGAGTGCTGGACGGCCGAGTATCCCATTGTAAGGCAATGGAAAGTCAGCAACGTCAAAAGTGACCCTCTCAGTCCTGAAGTTCAACTCGCTGCCAAATGTCACCGGCAACATGATATTTCCCTTCGGCTTGCTCCTTCCCGGATTGATTCCTTGGAATGTGCCGGTCTCTTCGAGCTCGCCATCAGGGATCTGGAGTTTCTGGAGTACCGCGGAGGAGATCAGGTTCAAGCCGGCCCCACCGTCAACTAGCATCTTAGTGACCTTGAGGTTGCAGATAGTTGGTGAAACCAACATCGGCAAGCACCCGACCGCAGTTAAGCGATCAGGGTGGTCCTCAATATCAAAGATGATAGGCGTGCTGGACCATTTCAGAGGCTTGCGTGACTCGACGGGTGGTTCTGCCGCATTGACTTCCTGCACCCACTGCTTGAGCTGGCGGTGTGAAGTATGCAGAGAAGCACCACCATCAACGCACAGGACCTCTGTGGCTTTCTAGAACTCCTGCTCATCGGTCTCGTTATCATCCATATCTTCATCGTCATCGTCATCTTCATCCTTGTCGCGGCCGCGGGGAGGTCTGTCTCCTTGCCGCTGCTTGGCCTTGCCGCGGCGTCCTCCTCGGCTGGGGCGTTTCTTGCCGGCTCCTCCAGCACCTTCCTGGGCCTTCTCCTTGTCGCGTCGCTCGTATTCAGCCTTTTGCTGCTCGACAAGCTGCTCAACCTTCTTGCAGCTCTGGAGGTCATGGCCCTTGGTGCGGTGGATCTTGCAGTACTGCTTGTTGGTGCCGTCCTGCTTGTCGGCGACCGCCACAGCCTGGTAGTTGGTGCCTGCGGCAATCTTCTCGCCGGAGCTACCAGCTTTGGCTTTCTTGGCGCCACCTCCGTTGCCGGACTGCTCAACGACTAGCACATCTTTGCCTTTCTTCTTCCTGTTGTTCCGCCGCCGGTTTTTCTTTGCCGGGGCAGCCTCCTCACTATCAGATCCTCCTGCTTCTGTATTCTCTCTAGGGAGTTTCCTCCCTTCCTCAGCATGTGCACACTTGTCGGCCAGGGCATATAGCTCACTGACGTCTCTGATCTTGCACATTGCCATCTCCTCCCGCATCCTGTGGTTTCGCACGTTCTGATGGAACGCGCTGATTACCGCGGCAGGGTGGACATCTAGGATGTTATGCTGTACGCGGCTGAATCTCTTAATGTACTTGCGCAGGGGCTCTCCTTCCTTCTGGGCGAGCAGATGAAGGTCGCTCTCTTGGCCATGAGGCTTGTGGCCGCCTGTAAAGGCGCCGACAAACTGATGGCATAGGTCTGCCCAGGAGGATATGGAGTTGTCCGGCAAGTGCATGAGCCAGGATCTGACATTAGGCTTGAGCACCAGCGGGAAGTAGTTGGCCAGGATCTTGTCGTCCCGCCCCCCGGCAGCTTGCACTGCGATGGTGTAGATGCTGAGGAACTCCGACGGATGCGAATTGCCGTCGTACTTCTCTGGTACGTCTGGCTTGAAATTCTTCGTGCTGGGCCACTGGACTTGCCGCAGCTCACGAGTGAACGCAGGGCAACCTACCGTGTACGGCAAGTCGCCTGGTTCCCCTGGTGCATGCATGTCGACAGAGGGCCCAGTGCGCTGGTCCGATTGACGCCACGCTTCTCTTCAGCGCTCGATGCGAGTTCGAGCGTCTTCTTGCTGTCGTTCGTGAAGAACTTGGCGCTGATCGCGACGAGCTCGTGGATCTGATGATGCGGTGGAGTCGCTGTCGAGGTGGATCCGGCGAGTCGGCGATCTTGGCCTTCGGGGTGGAGAGTGCATGGTGGTTGCACCCCCACCGGTTTCGTCGCCATCGGCTCGTGCCTGGCAGTCCTGCCGCGGCAGTGATGTACTCGGCTGCCGCAGAGTGTCGCCGTTGGCGAAGCCGATGAGACTCTGAATGGTGGCCCTCCATTCATCGATCTTGTCTGCCGTTGGAGGGTAATCCAGGAGCAGTTTAGCTCGCGCCAAAGCTTCTGCTGGAGTGGTGGGCGGCAGTGGCGAACGGCGCGAGGAGCGGGATATGCTCAAACTTCTAACTATGTTAGAAGGAGCAGTATCCCGTCCAGGCGACCTTGTCTCGCTCGTGCCAGCATGTTGGCGTGCATGCTGGTCTTGAGCACCCCGAGATCCACCAGTTCGATCTTGGTCCAGCAAACGTATGGCACTGCGAATACCATGACGCTGTCGGTCCTGTGCCTCCTGAGATGGGCATGGTGCATGTACGGACGCCGAGCTCTGCGCAGCCTTGTCCTTGGACCTGGCAGCACCGTGGGCTCCCTCGTCGATGCCCGTTCTTCCGCCGGCATCTACCCCACCACCTGTTTGCTCCGGTGGTGGTGGGATCGACGTGGACGGAACAGCTGCCGCCGAAGCCTTCTTCTTCGGTGGCATGTCGATGAAGAAGATGAAGATCTAGCTCGTGTGAACGTCGGATCAGGTTCACACAACCTCGACAGCCCCTACTTGGCGCGCCAAAGATGTCGGGGAAACTGATCCACGAGCACCTATGGGACCGGCGGACCGAGCCCCTTTCGGTTCGGCGGGGGGCGGAGATCGCACGAAGAGCGGATCGAGGCGAAGCACACGAGCAGTTTACCAAGCTTCGGAGCTCTCCGGAGAGATAACACTCCTACTGCTGCATGTCTGAGTGTATTGAGTTCTTGCTCGGGAGCGCTGAGTGCTACAGTACACACTAGCTGCTAACGAGACCGAGCGTGAGTGTTTTCCTGTCTTCGAACCCCCTTTCTACGTTGCGCATGGGCCTCCTTTTATATGCTAAAGGGGTCTCCGACAGGTGGCAACGTAAACAAGGGTAAAAATGGAAAAGGAATTGCGGTTGGTACGACTACATGCACAGTGTATCATACCTAACCCTGATGGCAGGGGACAAAGGCATTTAATGCCCGTCTACGTCGCCCAAATAGTGCAAAAAAGGGACCGTCAGGGACGCCACCGCTCGCCACGATGGCAATCTTGTCAGCGTCGCTTGCCACCGCGCACCGCTGGCCGCACAGCCTCTTGCCACGCACGCCTGGAAAGGTCCCAGGGCAACACGTTGGTGGATGTGCTGGAGCGCGGGTACAGAGTGGTAGTTTGCCGCGGCAAGCGCCTTGCCGCGGTCGTTGTCTTGTCGCGTCCGGAAGCTTGTCACTCACCGGGCCTCGCCGGGACGCGTGGCGCGTCGCGGCAAGTTCCTTGAGATGCCTTGGTTGGCCTTCCCGGCAAGCTCCTCTTGCCGGGGCCTTGTCTCCTTGGCTTGAATACTTTGTTCTTGAATGGCTCCAAAGGAACCACGGAGGACCTTGGCGGTCACCCGGCAAGCCTTGCCGCGGGGTGCTGCAACTGCCCGTGCACAAGTTCGGGATACTAGGGTACCCCTACTCTAGTACACCGACAGCCTCCGGTCATATTCTCGTAGTGCTTAGGCGAAGCCCTGCGTGGATCACTTCACCATCACCGTCACCACGCCATCGTGCTGACGGAACTCATCTCCTTCCTCGACAATCTGCCGGATCAAGAGCTCAAGGGACGTCATCACGCTGAACGTGTGCAGAACTCGGAGGTGTCGTACATTCGGTATTTGATCGGTCGGAACAAGAAGAAGTTCGACTACATCAACCGCGTTGGAAAACTCTTCCACTTTCCGTCTATGATGGTACATGGACACACACTTCCCCTCTCGTTGCTATGCATCTCCTAGATAGATCTTGCGTGAGCGTAGGATTTTTTTTCAAGTTGCATGTTGCATTCCAAACAACAATTGCTACAAAACTACTACTGTTATCGTTACTGCTGGTATTGCTATCGTTACTATAGCTACCAAATTATCATACTACTGTGCTATTGATCACTCTACTACAAATATTTAGTTCTCTAGGTGTGGTTGAATTTACAACTCAACTTCTAACACTTACAATTATTCTTTGGCTCCCCTTGCATCGAATAATTAAATTTGGGTCGAATACTCTACCCTCAAAAACTGTTGCGATCCCCTATAATTATGGGTTATCGCCTAGAGCGATACGCAATAGCTCCAATTCATCAATTCAATGTAGGCATGTATTCCATATATAGTCATATGTGCTTATAATAAGAACTTGCATGACATCCTTTGTCCTACCCTCCCATGGCAGCGGGGTCCATAAGGAAATCTAAGGGTAATTAAGGTCTCCTTTTAATAGAGAATCAGATCAAAGCATTAACACATAGTGAATACGTGAACTCCTCAGACTATGTGAAGGAAATATGCCCTAGAGGCAATAATAAAGTTGTTATTTTACATTTCCTTATTCATGATAAATGTTTATTATTCATGCTAGAATTGTATTAACCAGAAACTTGATATATGTGTGGATACATAGACTAAACACCGTGTCCCTAGTATGCCTCTACTTGACTAGCTCGTTAATCAAAGATGGTTAAGTTTCCTAGCCATAGACATGTGTTGTCATTTGATGAACGGGATCACATCATTAGGAGAATGATGTGATGGACAAGACCCATCCTTTAGCTTAGCATTATGATCGTTTAGTTTTATTGCTACTGCTTTCTTCATGTCAAATAAATATTCCGCCTACTATGAGATTATGCAACTCCCGGATACCGGAGGAATGCCTTATGTGCTATCAAACATCCCAACGTAACTGTGTGATTATAAAGATGCTCTATAGGTATCTCCTGATACGTCTCCAACGTATCTACTTTTCCAAACACTTTTGCCCTTGTTTTGGACTCTGACTTGCATGATTTGAATGGAACTAACCCGAACTGACGCTGTTTTCAGCAAAGTTGCCATGGTGTTATTTTTGTGCAGAAATAAAAGTTCTCGGAATGACGTGAAGCTCCATGGAGTCCTGTTTTGGAATTAATAAAAAATATTGGTGAAAGAATCAACAGAAGGGGAGCCACACCCTGTCCACGAGGGTGTAGGGCGTGCCCCCCTACGGTGCACCCCTGCCTCGTGGGTCCCCTGGACCTCCACCGACTTCAACTCCAACTCTATATATTCACGTCGAGGGAGAGAAAAATCAGAGAGAAGGATTCATCGCGTTTTACGATACGGAGCCGCCGCCAATCCTTGTTCTTCCTCGGGAGGGCTGATCTGGAGTCCGTTCGGGGCTCCGGAGAGGGGAATCCGTCGCCATCATCATCATCAACCATCCTCCATCACCAATTTCATGATGCTCACAACCGTGCGTGAGTAATCCCATCGTAGGCTTGCTAGACGGTGATTGGTTGGATAAGATTTACCATGTAATCGAGTTAGTTTTGTTAGGGTTTGATCCGTTGTATCCATTATGTTCTAAGATTGATGATGCTATGACTTTGCCATTCTTAATGCTTGTCACTAGGGACCGAGTGCCATGATTTCAGATCTGAACCTATTAAGTTTTCATGAATATATGTGAGTTCTTGATCCTATCTTGCAATTTATAGTCACCTACTACGTGTTATGATCCGGTAAACCCCGGAGTTACAATTGTCAGGACACTTCCCGGTGATGACCATAGTTTGAGGAGTTCATGTATTCACTAAGTGCTAATGCTTTGGTTCGGTACTCTATAAAGGATTCCTCAATATCCCTTAGTTTCCAATAGGACCCCACTACCACGGGAGGGTAGGACAAAATATGTCATGCAAGTTCCTTTTCCATAAGCACGTATGACTATATTCGGAATACATGCCTACATTACATTGATGAACTGGAGTTAGTTCCGTGTCACCCTAAGTTATAACTGTTGCATGATGAATTGCATCCGACATAATTATCCATCATTGATCCATTGCCTACGAGCTTATTTCATATTGATCTTTGCTAAGTTACTTCTCCGTTGCCACTGTCACTTTTGCCACCATTACCGTTACTTCCATACTACTTTGCTACTAAACACGTTGTTGCAGATATTAAGTCTTTCAGGTGTGGTTGCCGCCAATCCTTGTAGAATATTCTTTGGCTTCCCATGTGTCGAATCAATAAATTTGGGTTGAATACTCTACCCTAGAAAACTGTTGCGATGCCCTATACTTGTGGGTTATCAAGACCTTTTTTTGGCGCCGTTGCCGGGGAGCATAGCTCTATCCTTTGAGTCACTGGGGATTTATATCTGTTGATCACTATGAGGAATTTGAAAGATGAAAGAACCAAGATCTTTCCCTCAACTACGAGGGGAGGTAAGGAACTGCCATCTAGCCCCGCACTTGATTCATCATCTGTTTTGAGTAAACTTGCGACACCTACACCTGCTATTGATTCTAATATGTCGCATGTTATCGATGATGCCACTTCTGCTATGCATGATGCTTATGATGAAAGTACTTCTCTACTTGATAATAATGTGCCATTAGGTGAATTTCTGGATGAACAACTTGCTAGGGTAAGAGAGAATGAAATTATTGAAACCGATGATATTAATGAAAGTGACGATGAAGATTTCCCCCCTAGATATGAGTTGCCTGTTGTGCCTGAGGGTTATGTTATGGATGAAGAAACTGCTAGAGACCTTTTTGCTTGCAATGATAGATATGATGTTAAGAAACTGTTAGCTAAGCTGAAAGAGAAGTCTTTGAATGCTAGAATGAAATATGACCCTTCTTTTGATACTTCACATATCTGTGTTACTGATAAGGATTATGAATTCTCTATCGATCCTGAGTTAATTACTTTGGTTGAACCTAATCCTTTTTATGTCTAAGAATCTGAAACTTTTGTGGCACATCTCACTAAACTGTATGATATAGCCACCCTATTCACCCATGAGGAAAAAAATTGCTATTATTGTATCCTTAAATTGTTTCCTTTCTCATTAAAGGGTGAGGCTAAAATATGGTTTAATTCTCTTGCTCCTGGTTGTGTGTGTAGTCCCCAGGATATGATTTATTACTTCTCTTCAAAATATTTCCCCGCTCATAACAAACAAGCTGCTTTAAAGCAAATATTTAATTTTGTGCAATTTGAAGAAGAGTGTCTCCCACAAGCTTGGGGGAGGCTTCTCCAATTACTTGATATCTTTTATAATGGACTAACCGATGCTTCCAGAGACCACCTGGATAGTTGTGCTGATTGTGTTTTCAGGGAAAGAACTATTAAGCAAGCTGAATTGCTATTGAATAATATATTGAGTAATGATAATGATTGGACACTCCCTACCAACTCCTAAGCCAACTCCGAAGAAAAGGGGGATTCTATTTCTCAGTCCTGAAGATATGCAAGAGGCAAAGAAATCTATGAAGTAAAAAGGTAGTAAAGCTAAAGACGCTAAGAATTTACCACCTATTGAAGAAATACATGGTCTTGATAACCCAACACAGGTAGTAAAGGTAAATTCTCTATAGATTTGATGAAGGTGATATTCCTCATAATAAGTCTGCTAGTCAATGCTTGGATGAGTTTGATAATTTCATTGTTAAACAAGAAAACTTTAATGCTTATGTTGGTAGACAATTGAAACACAATGCCTATATGATTGAACACTTGAGTAATTATATGTCTTGAGTTAAAGGTGACCTTAAGCTTATTAGTAAACATGCATCCATGGTTACCACTCAAGTAGAACAAGTACTTAAGGCACAAGACGATTTGCTCAATTAATTAAATAATAAGAACAATTATAATGTTGTTAGAGTTATGACTAGAGGTGGTACAATGACCCAGGAACCTTTGTATCCTGAGGGCCATCCTAAGAGAGTTGAGCAAGATTCTCAGAGAACTAATACTGATACATCTAGTCCTTCTAAGAAAAAAATAGCACTATGCATGCTTCTAGTGAACCTATTATTGACACACCTGAGAATCCCAATGATATTTCTATTTCTGATGCTGAAACACAATCTGGTAATGAACATGAACCTAGTGATAATGTTAATGATGATTTTCATGTTGATGCTCAACCTAGTAATAACAATGATGTAGAGATTGAACCTGTTGTTGATCTTGATAACCCACAATCAAATAATCAACGTTATGATAAGAGAGACTTTGTTGCTAGGAAGCATGGTAAAGAAAGGGAACTATGGGTTCAGAAACCCGTGCCATTTCCTCCCAAGCCATCCAAGAAAAAAGGATGATGAGGATTTTGAGCACTTTTCTGAAATGATTAGACCTATCTTTTTGCATATGCGTTTGACTGATATGCTTAAAATGAACCCTTATGCCAAGTATATGAAAGATATTGTTAGAAATAAAAGAAAGATACCAGAAGCTGAAATTTCCACCATGCTTGCCAATTATACCTTTAAGGGTGGAATACCAAAGAAACTAGGAGATCCAGGAGTGCCAACTATACCATGCTCCATTAAAAGAAACTATGTTAAAACTACTTTACGTGATCTTGGAGCCGGTGTTAGTGTTATGCCTTTCTATTTGTATCGTAGACTTGCGTTGAATAAGTTTACACCTACTAAAATCTCCTTGCAAATGGCTGATAAATCAACTGCTATACCCATCGGTATTTGTGAGGATGTGCCTGTTGTGGTTGCAAACGTTACTATTTTAATGGACTTTGTTATTCTTGATATCCCCAAGGACGACAGTATGTCGATCATCCTTGGTAGAACTTTTCTAAATACTACAGGGGCTTTTATTGATTGCAACAAAGTCAATGTCACTTTTCATGTTAGTGGTAATGAGTATACAGTACACTTTCCGAAGAAACAACCTCAACTTCATAGTATAAATTCTATTGGAAAAATTTCAAAGATTACTATTGGAGGTTTTGAATTCCTCTTCCTACTGTCAAAAAGAAATATGATATTCTTATTGTTGGGGACATGCATATCCCCATTGAGGAAACCTAGTGTTATTCAAATATTCTCTGGTTCCATGTTATTCGGAAGAAGTTTGTTAACAAGACTTGATCAACCTTGTTAGTGGATTCCTTTTGATGAGCATGAGATGGATGAAGTTAGAAAGCACAACCTTCTCTACCCTCCTTTTACTTTATGTTATATAGATTTATTAAAGAAAAATTAGTATTTTCTGTCTGTTTCTAAATTATTCATGCAATAAAAAATACCCCGAAAATAAAAGTTCTCCAAATGCCCTGAAAATTGAGTATGATTTTTTGTAGAATATTTGAGAATTTCTGGCACTTAGAACAGACCAGGGGGACCCACCATTTGGTCACGAGGGTGGAGGGCGTGCCCCCTACCTCGTGGGCCCCACGTGTCCCCTCCACTTATTCCAGTACCCAATGATACGTCTCCGTCGTATCTATAATTTTTGATTGTTCCATCCCAATATTATACAACTTTCACATACTTTTGGCAACTTTTTATACTATTTTTGGGACTAACATATTGATCCAGTGCCTAGTGCCAGTTCCTGTTTGTTGCATGTTTTATGTTTCACGGAAAAACCATATCAAACGGAGTCCAAACGGGATAAAAATTTACGGAGATATTTTTTTGGAATATTTATGATTTTTAGGAAGAAGAATCAACGCGAGACTATGCCCGAGGAGGCCACGAGGCAAGGGGGCGCGCCCCAGGGGGTCAGGCGTGCCCTGGGCCCTCGTGGCCACCCCATAAGGCGGTTGGTGCCCTTTTTTTGCCGAAATAAAGCTAATATACGGATAGAGCGTGTCCAAAATTCGGCCTAATCGGAGTTACGAATCTCTGGGAATATAAGAAACGGTGAAAGGCCAGAATCTGGAACGCAGAAATAGAGAGAGACAGAGAGACAGATCCAATCTCGGAGGGGCTCTCACCCCTCCCATGCCATGGAGACCATTTACCAGAGGGGAAACCCTTCTCCCATCTAGGTAGAAGGTCAAGGAAGAAGAATAAGAAGGGGGGCTCTCTCCCCCTCGCTTCCGGTGGCGCCGGAACGCCGCCGGGGACCATCTTCATCACCGCGATCTACACCAACACCTCGTCATCTTAACCAACATCTCCATCACCTTCCCCCATCTATATTCAGTAGTCCACTCTCCCGCAACCCGCTGTACCCTCTACTTGAACATGGTGCTTTATGCTTCATATTATTATCCAATGATGTGTTGCCATCCTATGATGTCTGAGTAGATTTTCGTTGTCCTATCGGTAATTGGTGAATTGCTATGTTTGGTTTAATTTGCTTGTGGTTATGGTGCTGTCCTATGGTGCTCTCCATGTCGCGCAAGCTTGAGGGATCCCCTCTGTAGGGTTTTGAATATGTTCATGGTTTGCTTATTGTCTTCGTTGCGTGAGTGACTGAAACACAAACACATATAAGTGGGTCATGGCATATGGGAATAAAGAGGACTTGATACTTTAATGCTATGGTTGGGTTTTACCTTAATGGTGTTTAGTAGTTGCGGATGCTTGCTAGAGTTCCAATCATAAGTGCATATGATCGAAGAAGAGAAAGTATGTTAGCTTATGCCTCTCCCACATAAAACTTGCTATCGGTCTAGTAAAGTAGTCAATTGCTTCGGGACAATTCTGTAACTCCTACCACCACTTTTCCACACTCGCTATACTAACTTTATTGCTTCTTTATCTAAACAACCCCTAGTTTATATTTACGCGCTCTTCGTATTCTTGCTAATATATCCAACAACACCTACAAAGTCCTTCTAGTTTCATACTTGTTTTAGGTAAAGCGAACGTTAAGCATGCGTAGAGTTGTATCGGTGGTCTATAGAACTTGAGGGAATATTTGTTCTACCTTTAGCTCCTGGTTGGGTTCATCACTCTTACTTATAGAAAGAGGCTACAATTGATCCCCTATACTTGTGGGTTATCAAGACCTTTTTCTGGCGCCGTTGCCGGGGAGTCATAGCGTGAGGTGAATATTCTCGTGTGTGCTTGTTTGCTTTATCACTAAGTAATTTTTATTTGCTGTTCTGAGTTGTTCTCTATCTTTAGTTATGGATATGGAACATGAAATACCAAAAAAATTAGGTGTACTTGCTACTCATGGAGATGGGGAACCTCCTAAAACCCTCAATGCTCATTATGTGAAAGATATTATGTACTACTTGTTGGAAATATGCCCTAGAGGCAATAATAAAAGGGTTATTGTTATATTTCCTTGTTCATGATAATTGTCTTTTATTCATGCTATAACTGTATTATCCAGAAATCGTAATACACGTGTGAATACATAGACCATAAACATGTCCCTAGTGAGCCTCTAGTTGACTAGCTCGTTGGTCAATAGATAGTCATGGTTTCCTGACTATGGACATTAGATGTCATTGACAACGGGATCACATCATTGGGAGAATGATGTGATGGACAAGACCCAATCCTAAGCATAGCACAAGATCGTGTAGTTCGTTTTGCTCGAGCTTTTTCAATGTCAAGTATCTCTTCCTTAGACCATGAGATCGTGTAACTCCCGGATACCATAAGAGTGCTTTGGGTGTACCAAACGTCACAACGTAACTGGGTGACTATAAAAGTGCACTACAGGTATCTCCAAAAGTGTCTGTTGGGTTGACACGAATCGAGACTGGGATTTGTCACTCCGTATGACGGAGAGGTATCTCTGGGCCCACTCGGTAATGCATCATCATAATGAGCTCAAAGTGACCAAGTGTTTGGTCATGGGATCATGCATTACAGTACGAGTAAAGTGACTTGCCGGTAACGAGACTGAACAAGGTATTGGGATACCGACGATTGAGTCTTGGGCAAGTAACGTACTGATTGACAAAGGGAATTGTATACGGGGTTGATTGAATCCTCGACATTGTGGTTCATCCGATGACATCATCGAGGAGCATGTGGGAGCCAACATGGGTATCCAGATCCCGCTGTTGGTTATTGACCGGAGAGCCATCTCGGTCATGTCTGTGTGTCTCCCGAACCCGTAGGGTCTACACACTTAAGGTTCGGTGACGCTAGGGTTATTAGGAAGACTTGTATGTGATTACCGAAAGTTGTTCGGAGTCCCGGATGAGATCCCGGACGTCACGATGAGTTCCGAAATGGTCCGGGGGTGAAGATTTATATATGGGAAGTTGTCATGCGGACACCGGAAAGTTTCGGGGGCATATCGGTATTGTACCGGGGCCACCGGAGAGGTTCCGGGGGTCCACCGGGAGGGGCCACCCCTCTCGGAGGGCCACATGGGCCGCAAGGGCAGGGAACCAGCCGCTGGAGGGCTGGGCGCCCCCCACCTTGGGCCCATGCGCCTAGGGTTTTGGGGGGAACTCTAGAGGGGGCGCCCCCTTTGCTTGGGGGGCAAGTCCCCCCTCCCTGGCCGCCGCCCCCCCTCTAGATCCCATCTAGAGGGGCCGGCCCCCCTTTCCCCTTCCCCTATAAATAGAGGGGTGAGGGGAGGGCTGCAACACATAACCCAAGGCGCAGCCCCTCCCCTCCCCAACACCTCTCCTCCTCCGTCACAAGCTTGGCGAAGCCCTGTCGGAGTGCTGCTTCTCCAACAACACCACGCCGTCGTGCTGCCGTTGAAGCTGTCTTCCTCAACCTCTCCTTCCCCCTTGCTGGATCAAGACGAAGGAGACGTCGTCCGTCCCGTACTTGTGTTGAACGCGGAGGTGCTGTCCGTTCGGCACTTGGTCATCGGTGATCTGAATCACGGCGAGTACGACTCCATCATCACCCTTCTCTTGAACGCTTCCGCACGTGATCTACAAGTGGTATGTAGATGCAAACTCACTCCCTTGACTCGTTGCTTAGATGAACTCATAGATGGATCTTGGTGAAACCGTAGGAAAAATTTTAATTTTCTGCAACGTTCCCCAAGAGTGGCATCATGAGCTAGGTCTATGCGTAGTTCTCTATTGCACGAGTAGAACACAATTTTGTTGTGGGCGTAGATCTTGTCAACTTGCTTGCCGCTACTATTCTTATCTTGCTTCAGCTATATTGTGGGATGAAGCAGCCCAGACCAACCTTACACGTACGCTTACGTGAGACCGGTTCCACCGACTGACATGCACTAGTTGCATAAGGTGGCTGGCGGGTGTCTGTCTCTCCCACTTTAGTTGAAGCGGATTCGATGAAAAGGGTCCTTATGAAGGGTAAATAGAAGTTGACAAAATCACGTTGTGGTTATTCGTAGGTAAGAAAACGTTCTTGCTAGAACCCAATTGCAGCCACGTAAAAGATGCAACAACAATTAGAGGACGTCTAACTTGTTTTTGCAGCAATTGTCATGTGATGTGATATGGCCAGAAGTTGTGATGAATGATGCATGATATATTGTGATGTATGAGATTATGTTCTTGTAATAGGAATCACGACTTGCATGTCGATGAGTATGACAACTGGCAGGAGCCATAGGAGTTGTCTTTATTTTTTGTATGACCTGCGTGTCATTGAAGAACGCCATGTAAATTACTTTACTTTATTGCTAAACGCGTTAGCCATAGAAGTAGAAGTAGTCGTTGGCGTGACAACTTCATGAAGACACGATGATGGAGATCATGGTGTCATGCCGGTGACGAAGATGATCATGGAGCCCCGAAGATTGAGATCGAAGGAGCTATATGATATTGGCCATATCATGTCACTACTATATAATTGCATGTGATGTTTATTATCTTTATGCATCTTGTTTACTTAGAACGACGGTAGTAAATAAGATGATCCCTTATAATAATTTCAAGAAAGTGTTCCCCCCTAACTGTGCACCGTTGCTAAAGTTCGTCGTTTCGAAGAACCACGTGATGATCGGGTGTGATAGATCCTTACGTTCACATACAACGGGTGTAAGACAGATTTACACATGCAGAACACTTAGGGTTAACTTGACGAGCCTAGCATGTACAGACATGGCCTCGGAACACAAGAGACCGAAAGGTCGAACATGAGTCGTATGGAAGATACGATCAACATGGAGATGTTCACCGATGATGACCAGTCCGTCTCACGTGATGATTGGACACGGCCTAGTCGACTCGGATCGTGTAACACCTTAATTATCATGAACTTAGTCTAAAACCTTTGCAAATATGTCTTGTAGATCAAATGGCCAACGCTCATGTCAACATGAACTTCAACGCGTTCCTAGAGAAAACCAAGCTGAAAGATGATGGCAGCAATTATACGGACTGGGTCCGGAACCTGAGGATCATCCTCATAGCTGCCAGGAAACAATATGTCCTAGAAGGACCGCTAGGTGACGCTCCCGTCCCAGAGAACCAAGACATTATGAATGCTTGGCAGTCTTGTGCTGATGATTACTCCCTCGTTCAGTGCGGCATGATTTACAGCTTAGAATCGAGTCTCCAAAAGCATTTTGAGCAACACGGAGCATATGAGATGTTCGAGGAGCTGAAACTAGTTTTCCAAGCTCATGCCCGGGTCGAGAGATATGAAGTCTCCGACAAGTTCTATATTTGTAAGATGGAGGAAAATAGTTCTGTCAGTGAGCATATACTCAAAATGTCTGGGTTGCACAACCGCCTGTCCCAGCTGGACATTAACCTCCCGGATGAGGCGGTCATTGACAGAATCCTTCAGTCGCTCCCACCAAGCTACAAGAGCTTTGTGATGAACTACAATATGCAGGGGATGGTGAAGACCATTCCTGAAGTATTTTCAATGCTGAAGTCGGCAGAGGTTGAAATCAAGAAAGAACATCAAGTGTTGATGGTCAATAAGACCACTAAGTTCAAGAAGGGCAAGGGTAAGAAGAACTTCAAGAAGGACGGCAAAGATGTTGCCGCGCCCGGTAAGCCAGCTGCCGGGAAGAAGTCAAAGAATGGACCCAAGCCTGAAACTGAGTGCTTTTATTGCAAGGGGAAGGGTCACTGGAAGCGGAACTGCCCCAAACACTTAGCAGATAAGAAGGCCGGCAACACTAAAGGTATATTTGATATACATGTAATTGATGTGTACCTTACCAGTACTCATAGTAACTCCTGGGTATTTGATACCGGTGCCGTTGCTCATATTTGTAACTCACAGCAGGAGCTGCGGAATAAGCGGAGACTGGCGAAGGACGAGGTGACGATGCGCGTCGGGAATGGTTCCAAGGTCGATGTGATTGCCGTCAGCACGCTACCTCTACATTTACCTACGGGATTAGTTTTAAACCTCAATACTTGTTAGTTAGTGCCAAGTTTGAGCATGAACATTGTATCTGGATCTCGTTTAATACGAGATGGCTACTCATTTAAATCCGAGAATAATGGTTGATCTATTTATATGAGAGATATGTTTTATGGTCATGCCCCGATGGTCAATGGTTTATTCTTGATGAATCTCGAACGTAATGTTACACATATTCATAGCGTGAATACCAAAAGATGTAAAGTTGATAACGATAGTCCCACATACTTGTGGCACTGCCGCCTTGGTCACATTGGTGTCAAGCGCATGAAGAAGCTCCAGGCTGATGGACTTTTAGAGTCTCTTGATTATGAATCATTTGACACATGCGAACCATGCCTCATGGGCAAAATGACCAAGACCCCGTTCTCCGGAACAATAGAGCGAGCAACCAACTTGTTGGAAATCATACATACCGATGTGTGCGGTCCAATGAGCGTTGAGGCTCACGGAGGATATCGTTATGTTCTCACTCTCACTGATGACTTGAGTAGATATGGGTATGTCTACTTGATGAAACACAAGTCTGAGACCTTTGAAAAGTTCAAGGAATTTCAGAATGAAGTAGAGAATCAACATGACCGAAATATAAAATTCTTACGATCGGATCGTGGAGGAGAATATTTAAGTCATGAATTTGGTACACACTTAAGAAAATGTGGAATCGTTTCACAATTCACGCCGCCTGGAACACCTCAGCGAAACGGTGTGTTCGAACGTCGTAATCGCACTCTATTGGATATGGTGCGGTCTATGATGTCTCTTACCGATTTACCGCTATCATTTTGGGGATACGCTCTAGAGACAGCTACATTCACTTTAAATAGGGCACCGTCTAAATCCGTTGAGACGACACCGTATGAATTATGGTTTGGGAAGAAACCTAAGCTGCCATTTCTAAAAGTTTGGGGATGTGATGCTTATGTCAAGAAACTTCAACCTGAAAAGCTCGAACCCAAGTCGGAAAAATGCGTCTTCATAGGATACCCTAAAGAAACCATTGGGTATACCTTCTTCTTAAGATCCGAGGGCAAGATCTTTGTTGCCAAGAACGGATCCTTTCTGGAAAAAGAGTTTCTCTCGAAAGAAGTAAGTGGGAGGAAAGTAGAACTCGATGAAGTACTACCTCTTGAACGGGATAGTAGTGCAGCATAGGAAAATGTTCCTGTGATGCCTACACCAACTGAAGAGGAAAATAATGATGATGATCAAGGTACTTCGGATCAAGTTGCTACTGAACTTTGTAGGTCCACAAGGACACGTTCCACACCAGAGTGGTACGGCAACCCTATCCTGGAAATCATGTTGTTGGACAACGGTGAACCTTCGAACTATGAAGAAGCAATGGCGGGCCCAGATTCCAACAAATGGCTAGAAGCCATGAAATCCGAGATAGAATCCATGTATGAAAACAAAGTATGGACTTTGACTGACTTGCCCGATGATCGGCGAGCGATAGAAAACAAATGGATCTTTAAGAAGAAGACGGACGCGGATGGTAATGTCACCATCTATAAAGCTCGACTTGTCGCTAAGGGTTATCGGCAAGTTCAAGGGATTGACTACGATGAGACTTTCTCTCCCGTAGCGAAGCTTAAGTCCGTCCGAATCATGTTAGCAATTGCTGCATACTATGATTATGAGATATGGCAGATGGACGTCAAAACGGCATTCCTTAACGGGCATCTTAAGGAAGAACTGTATATGATGCAACCGGAGGGTTTTGTCGATCCTAAGAATGCTAACAAAGTATGCAAGCTCCAGCGATCCATTTATGGGCTGGTGCAAGCATCTCGGAGTTGGAACATTCGCTTTGATGAGATGATCAAAGTGTTTGGGTTTATGCAGACTTATGGAGAAGCCTGCGTTTACAAGAAAGTGAGTGGGAGCTCTGTAGCATTTCTCATATTATATGTAGATGACATACTTTTGATGGGAAATGATATAGAACTTTGGACAGCATTAAGGCCTACTTGAATAAGTTTTTTCAATGAAGGACCTTGGAGAAGCTGCTTATATATTAGGCATCAAGATCTATAGAGATAGATCGAGACGCCTCATAGGTCTTTCACAAAGCACATACCTTGATAAGATTTTGAAGAAGTTCAAAATGGATCAGTCCAAGAAGGGGTTCTTACCTGTATTGCAAGGTGTGAGATTGAGCTCGGCTCAATGCCCGACCACGGCAAAATATAAAGAAGAGATGAGCGTCATCCCCTATGCCTCAGCCACAGGATCTATTATGTATGCCATGCTGTGTACCAGACCTGATGTAAACCTTGCCGTAAGTTTGGTAGGAAGGTACCAAAGTAATCCCGGCAAGGAACACTGGACAGCGGTCAACAATATCCTAAAGAACCTGAAAAGGACGAAGGACATGTTTCTCGTTTATGGAGGTGACGAAGAGCTCGTCGTAAAGGGTTACGTCGATGCTAGCTTTGACACAGATCTGGATGACTCTAAGTCACAAACCGGATACGTGTATATGTTGAATGGTGGAACAGTAAGCTGGTGCAGCTGCAAGTAGTGCGTCGTGGCGGGATCTACATGTGAAGCGGAGTACATGGCAGCCTCGGAGGCAGCGCATGAAGCAATTTGGGTGAAGGAGTTCATCACCGACCTAGGAGTCATACCCAATGCGTTGGGGTCGATCAAACTCTTCTGTGACAACACTGGAGTTATTGCCCTTGCCAAGGAGCCCAGGTTTCACAAGAAGACCAGGCACATCAAGCGTCGCTTCAACTCCATCCGTGAAAATGTTCAAGATGGAGACATAGATATTTTCAAAGTACATACGGATCTGAGTGTCGCAGATCCATTGACTAAACCTCTCTCGTGAGCAAAACATGATCAACACCAGAACTCTATGGGTGTTCGATTCATCACAATGTAACTAGATTATTGACTCTAGTGCAAGTGGGAGACTGTTGGAAATATGCCCTAGAGGCAATAATAAAAGGGTTATCATTATATTTCCTTGTTCATGATAATTGTCTTTTATTCATGCTATAACTGTATTATCCGGAAATCGTAATACACGTGTGAATACATAGACCATAAACATGTCCCCAGTGAGCCTCTAGTTGACTAGCTCGTTGGTCAATAGATAGTCATGGTTTCCTAACTATGGACATTAGATGTCATTGACAACGGGATCACATCATTGGGAGAATGATGTGATGGACAAGACCGAATCCTAAGCATAGCACAAGATCGTGTAGTTCGTTTTGCTAGAGCTTTTTCAATGTCAAGTATCTCTTCCTTAGACCATGAGATCGTGTAACTCCCGGATACCGTAAGAGTGCTTTGGGTGTACCAAACGTCACAACGTAACTGGTGACTATAAAGGTGCACTACAGGTATCTCCAAAAGTGTCTGTTGGGTTGACATGGATCGAGACTGGGATTTGTCACTCCGTATGACGGAGAGGTATCTCTAGGCCCACTCGGTAATGCATCATCATAATGAGCTCAAAGTGACAAAGTGTTTGGTCACGGGATCATGCATTACGGTATGAGTAAAGTGACTTGCCGGTAACGAGACTGAACAAGGTATTGGGATACCGACGATCGAGTCTCGGGAAAGTAACGTACCGATTGGAAAAAGGGAATTGTATACGGGGTTGATTGAATCCTCGACATCGTGGTTCATCCGATGACATCATCGAGGAGCATGTGGGAGCCAACATGGGTATCCAGATCCCGCTGTTGGTTATTGACCGGAGAGCCGTCTCGGTCATGTCTGCGTGTCTCCCGAACCCATAGGGTCAACACACTTAAGGTTCGGTGACGCTAGGGTTATTAGGAAGACTTGTATGTGATTACCGAAAGTTGTTCGGAGTCCCAGATGAGATCCTGGACGTCATGAGGAGTTCCGGAATGGTCCGCAGGTGAAGATTTATATATGGGAAGTTGTCATGCGGACACCGGAAAGTTTTGGGGGCATATCGGTATTGTACCGGGGCCATCGGGGAGGTTCCGGCGGTCCACCGGGAGGGGCCACCCCTCTCGGAGGGCCACATGGGCCGCAAGGGGAAGGGAACCAGCCCCTGGAGGGCTGGGCGCCCCCCCACCTTGGGCCCATGCGCCTAGGGTTTTGGGGGGAACCCTAGAGGGGGCGCCCCCTTTGCTTGGGGGGCAAGTCCCCCCTCCCTGGCCGCCGCCCCCCCTCTAGATCCCATCTAGAGGGGCCGGCCCCCCTTGCCCCTTCCCCTATAAATAGAGGGGTGAGGGGAGGGCTGCAACACACAACCCAAGGCGCAGCCCCCCCTCCCCAACACCTCTCCTCCTTCGTCACGAGCTTGGCGAAGCCCTGCCCGAGTGCTGCTTCTCCAACAACACCGCGCCATCGTGCTGCCGTTGAAGCTGTCTTCCTCAACCTCTCCTTCCCCCTTGCTGGATCAAGACAAAGGAGACGTCGTCCGTCCCGTACGTGTGTTGAATGCAAAGGTGCTGTCCGTTCGGCACTTGGTCATCGGTGATCTGAATCACGGCGAGTACGACTCCATCATCACCCTTCCCTTGAACGCTTCCGCACGCGATCTACAAGTGGTATGTAGATGCAAACTCACTCCCTTGACTCGTTGCTTAGATGAACTCATAGATGGATCTTGGTGAAACCATAGGAAAAATTTTAATTTTTTGCAACGTTCCCCAACACTACTTTGATAATCCTAAGAAACCCCCATTCAATTATGTTATGGGAGACACGTTGGATCAACGTGAATAATTTAGGTATTATCTCTTGACTCAAAAAGGGAAACTATTATGGGATAAAATGTATATGTTGCATTGGTATGCTTGGCAACTTTGCTTGAGATATGATTATACTTGTTACTCTAGGATGAAGGTTCCACACCTTCCCTTTTCATGCAAATTTAATGATGATAAAACCTTGGCTTCTTATGCTAATGGTATCTATGATTACTATGATGTGGAACAAATAGAAGAATTTGTTGCTTTTATGGGTGCTTATGAAATTGAATCTTTGTTTAAAGAGTGAAAATCTTGATGATGTTGTTTACAGACCTGAAATTTTTGCTATACTTAGATATTGTTATGAGAATTATGAATACAATTCCAATATTGATGCATTTATTGAGAAAGTCTCCGCTGTCCAAGAAGAGACTAATATTTTGCAGGAGTCTATGGAAGAAGGAATTGAAGAAATTGTGAGCTCATTGGATGAAAAAGATGATGAGGACAGCGAAGAACAAAAGGAGGAAGAGCGGATTAGCTACCCGTGCCCACCTTCTAATGAGAGTAACTCTTCAACTCATACATTTTTTAATTTCCCTTTGTGCTTACTGAAGGATGATTGCTAGACTACTACAAAAAGGGCTATAGATGGAATGGCCACTAATGGCGCACCTGTCATGTGGTGCGCCATTACTATATTCTAATGGCGCACCATGTCTCGGTGCGCCATTAGTAATATATTACTAATGGCGCACCTGGTGCCTGGTGCGCCATTAGTAGTTTTGAAAAAAAAAACATAAACATATTTTTTCTTACTAATGGCGCACCGTTGTATAGTGCGCCATTACTAGTTGACATAGTAATGGCGAACCACATCCGCCGTGCGCCATTAGTAGTTTTGAAAAAAAAGTAAATAAATATTTGTTACTAATGGCGCACCATGTCTCGGTGCGCCATTACTAGTTTTAACTAGTAATGGCGCACTGTCCACTGGTGCGCCAGTACTAAGTTTTTTTCAAAAAAATTCAAAAAAATATCAATTTTTTTATTATTTTTTTCAAAACTAGTAATGGCGCATCGTGGGTGTGGTGCGCCATTACTAGTTTAACTAGTAATGGCGCACCACCCCACGGTGTGCCATTACTAACTTGCCCCAACACCGAATGCACCCCCCCCCCTGTGGATCGCATTTTCAGTTTTAAAAAAATAAAAGAAAATGATGGAAATGTCAAATAAATAAAAGAAAATAAGTTTCCCATGTGATATGTGGTCTAGTTGTTGGGAAAATTTACAAATATGAATTTCGACTTTATTTGCAAAATCTCTCTGGAAATTTGTAAAATGGGCATAACTTTTGCATACGAACTCGGATGAAAAAGTTTTTTATATGAACAATCATCTACTCGAAAAGTTACATCCAAATTTAACTGGGGGAACCCCGTTAAACATTTTCACAATCCCCAAAAACCTAGCAGAAAAAAAGTTACGGGGCTTTCAAGATCTAGAGGCAAAAAAAATTCAAACTTACTAGTGGCGCACCGTGGATGTGGTGCGCCACTAGTAACAGAAAAAAAATTGGTTTTGAATTTTTTTTGGATTTTTTTTCAAAAAATGATACGTAATATGACCGGGAAGTTTGAAATATTTTTCAAAATTTCATCATAGTCATGAACATGAACAAAGTCCTAGACGTCAACAAGGTATAATAGGATTGATATGCTAGATATATCAACAAGTGCCTGTGAAGTGAACTATTGCTGGGATTGGATAGAACTCTGAAGTTAAGCGTGCTTGGGCTGGAGTAGTGTGAGGATAGGTGACTTTTCGAGAAGTTTGACCACGGAGTGCGATTTGACCTGAGATTAAGCGTATTGACCCAAGATTAAGCCATAGTAAATTGAGATTAAGAAAAAAAACAAAAAAAAAATGGAATTTTTTTTAAAAAAAAATTTAAAAGAATGGAAAAAAATTGAAAAAATATTGTTATTGATGGCGCACTTGTATGTGGTGCGCCATTAGTATACCAGATACTAATGGCGCACCGTGGGCTATTCTAATGGCGCACCAGCGGTGCGCCATTAGTATACCAGATACTAATGGCGCACCACAGGTGCGCCATTAGAAAAAAATCTAATGGCGTGGTGCTAGTGGCGCACCTGTAGTGCGCCATTAGTAGCAAAAACAGGTGCGCCACTAGCAGCCGTTTTTCTAGTAGTGCTATGGTGATTGTTAAGATCCCATTGATTCTCTTGAAATATCCCTTTTTGATGATGCTTGCTATGCTTGTGGCCAAGATGCCAATATGAATTATGCTTTTGGAGACGTACTTCCGATAGTTCCTTATGTTAAACATGAAATTGTTGCTATTGCACCCACGCATGATAGTCCTATATCACTACTAGAAAAAGGGCTATAGATGGGATTGACACTAATGGCGCACCAGACAGGTGGTGCGCCATTAGTATATACTAATGGCGCACCACCTTTTGATGCGCCATTAGAGTTGAAACTACTAATGGCGCACCATGTCCATGGTGCGCCATTAGTATCAAATTTTTTTTTGAACTAGTGCGCCTGTCCAAACATACTAATGGCGCATCCATAGTAAGTGCGCCATTACTAGTTGTAACTAGTAATGGCGCACCAGCCAGAAAGTGCGCCACTAATGTTATTTTTTTTAATTTTTTTTATTCCTTTTTTTTGCAAAAGTACTAATGGCGCACTCGCACGCGGTGCGCCATCTACAGCGACCGCTTCATCCCCAGCCGCACCGGATCCAACCTCGTGCTCTTCGACCTCGCCCCGGCCCCCTCCTCCTCTGCCTCCGGATCTGCCGCTCCCCCCTCACCCTACTGCGTGCTCCTCCGCGCGGCGCTCTTCGGGCCCGACACGCCCGACCGCCTCGCCTCCTCCGCCGGGGCCTCCTCCTCCTCCGCGGCCTCCCCCGTCGGCTCCCCCGCCGGCGGCAACATATTCAGCTTCAAGGCCGAGGTGCCGAGGAACGCCAAGCGGGCGCTCTTCGCCGGAAGGGACGACCAGGACCTGCTCTTCCCCGGCATCTTCACCCCCAAGGGCTCCGGCCCCAGGAAGATCCCCAGGTCGCCCTACAAGGTTGGTCGATTACTTCCGATTTCATGGTTTCTTCTTGATTTGCTTTCTTGGTGTGGGGAATTCCTCTTTATCTTCTTCTTTCGTCGCCAAAGATTCCATCTTTCCTCATGATTTTCCTGTACATAGAGAGAATCTCACGGGAATGTGATTCTCCTGCCTGCTGCTTCTGCCAGGTGCTGGATGCGCCCACATTGCAGGATGACTTCTACCTCAACCTCGTGGATTGGTCTTTGCACAATGTCCTCTCGGTCGGATTGGGGAATTGCGTCTACCTGTGGAATGCATGCAGCAACAAGGTATCAATGTCATCCTCGCACGATTTCTTTTCTGAGAATTGAAGAGAGAGATCCTAATAAACAAGTTTATCACTCCGCAGGTCACCAAGCTCTGCGATTTGGGGGCGGACGACACCGTTTGTTCCGTGAGTTGGGCGCAGCGTGGCACCCACCTGGCTGTAGGGACTAACCAAGGCACCGTCCAGGTTTTCATCTTGCTCCCATCTGAAATTGATCAAATGACATGTTCAGGATCTATCAAAGTTTAGGATGACACTTTAATTTACTTTTGCCGAAAGCTTCAATTCAGACACAAAATAATACAGTAGTAAGCCTTGCATTGTGGAAACGACATCAAAGTAAGATTGTGAGAGTTTCAGAATTTTGCAATACTACCACAGCTCACCAGCAGGCCTTGCATTGTGGTACTTTCATCAGGGGTTACTTAGTTGATGATACTATTTCTTCCTGGTTATACCCATTTCTTCTAAAAAAATCATGACCAATGCGTCAAGACAGTGCTACGCACATACCACCAATGGATGAGGGAAACGATAAAGTTTTGTAAATAACCTGAACTAATGTAAACATCATCTTTATCGATGTGTACTTTTAGCCCATAGTATTTCGGTTGGTAAAACTTAGTAATCCTGTTGATGTTTGGTATTGGTATAACAATTTGACATTCCAAGGGTGTCTAAATTCTGAATTCCTGATTATCATCTTCGATGTTATCTTATTTAGATATGGGATGCAACACGCTCTAAAAGAATGAGAACCATGGAAAGCCATCGCATGCGAGTAGGTGCTCTTGCATGGAACTCTTCATTGCTTTCTTCTGGCAGTCGTGACAAGAACATCCTTCATCATGATCTACACGGCCTTCTTGCATCTGGTGGTGGAACTGCAGATAGGTGCATAAGATTTTGGAATACGACCACAAATACACACTTGAGTTCCATGGATACAGGGAGTCAGGTAATAATCTAGCTATCTAGTTTATCTATCAGCTACATGCAGCCTTGTTTGTGTTTTTGAATTAAATTGATTTCTTATTTGCACTTCCAAATTTCAAGTATAATCATATCTACTCTTAAGCCGGATAACTCTCAGAACCTTTTAGCACCGTTACTGACTGAATACTTCAGTCATTCCAATTCACTAGTTTTCCTGAAAAAATCAGAAAAGATCAAGACTGGCTGAGCTCTGTTGTACAAAAACTGAAGTTTTGGATCACCTATACAGCTCTAATATAATGCAACCGAAGTCCTTATAGTCCCATCCTTCTAGAAAGCACCAAATTTATATCAAAATGGCATCATGGATTCCTTTTGGAAACAGTCTATGGACATTTTAATTGCTATGTTTTTGTAGCTGTAGATAAAATTGATTCTTGTAGTTGTCATGTTAGAGACCTGCACAGATATCATGTGTTCTGAAGGCATGGGATTGCTTATGTAGAATTGTGGAAGGGGTAGATTTAAAAACATGATGCTCTTCACATGTACTGATTATGCTAAATGTCTTAACAGGTCTGTAATCTTGTGTGGTCAAAGAATGTGAATGAGCTTGTTAGCACACACGGATACTCCCAGGTATCCAACGATGTCAAAGGTATGTCACAAGCTTACACTATAGCTCATTTATACCATACTGTCTCTTGTTTATTATTAATTGTGTCCATTCTCTCTATTTGTATAGCTTGCCACGTTGACAGGACATACATTCAGAGTATTATATTTAGCCATCTCCCCTGATGGACAGGTGAAATACTCCCTCTTTGATCCCTATATATGCTATGGACCTGACATTTTGTTTTAGTTCTGTTCTTCTGTTAGAGGTGTCTAGTGTAATTTGTTCTCACTGTTCTTTTTTCTTGTCAATATCGACATCAACAGACAATTGTTACTGGTGCTGGTGACGAGACGCTCCGGTTTTGGAACGTGTTTCCGTCTCCCAAGTCCCAGGTACTTGCTTGATGTTTGAAAATATGGTTTTCCTGTCTATATAACTCCACTTCAGGCGGCGTTCCTCTAACTGCTTTCCTTTTTCCTATTATATACAGAGTTCTGACAGCTTAAGTAGCATTGGAGCGACATCATTTGTTAGGAGCTACATCCGGTGACTCGACGAAATCGAGCTTGTAAGTTATTGCGGCAAGTGCTGATCGTTATCAGCACCATTCAATTCCCACACGACCTCCTTCTGTCCATCTGCCGCCGAAGCTAGTAGCATTTTAGAGATTGCACGGCAGGGAATGATTGACTGGCTGGCTAGCGCGGATCCGATCCCCTCTCCCGCGCTAGAAGCGGCGCATATCTATTGTTGTTTAGCGGGAAATTCCTCTTGTTTTAGCAACTGAGAAATCTGTTGGCGTGTCGATTATGCGCTTGACTGATGATATACAAGCTGTAGCTCTATTCAGAACATCATGAAATTCAGAACTGGACCTCGCTAGCCTGTGTCAAGGCCTGTGGAGGAATTCAGAATTTGGCCATGTCCTCTGATGGATGCAGTGGGTTAAAATTATCTGTCTGGGTGAAAATCCACATGTTGATCATCCGATTTTTTCAAGTACAGCCTAGCGGTGGCAGTCACTGTTGTGTCCGTGAATGTGAGAGTGATTGGTTTTGGTTGGACGTCGCGATCGGACAGTGCATGACAGAGTGCGCCATTAGTTTAAACTAGTAATGTGTGCTGTCTATATTTTGTCAAATTATACATTTTGTAACCTGTGCAAAAAACAGAAAATAAAAAATAAAAAAACCTAATATTCATACTAATGGCGCATCACATGACAGTGCGCCATTAGTATGACAAAGCATACTAATGGCGCATCACTGGACAGTGCGCCATTAGTATGCCGCGGTCACTAATGGCGCATCCCATTGTAGTGCATCATTAGTATGCCAAAGCACCTGGGTATACATGACCCCTGGGAGGCATACTAATGGCGCACCCTTGCCTATACTAATGGCGCACCAGTGGTGCGCCATTAGTATACCAGATACTAATGGCGCACCAGTGGTGCGCCATTAGTAAAATTCCTAATGGCATGCTAGTAATGGCGCACCACTGATGCGCCATTAATGGCCAAATTAGGTGCGCCATTAGTAGGGGTATTTCTAGTAGTATTATCTTTTTGAATTCTCCAAACTACACTATATCAGAGAAGTTTGCTCTTATTAAGGATTATATTGATGGGTTGTGTTTTACTACTACACATGATGATTTTGATAGATATAATATGCATGTGCTTGCTGATCCTACTTGCAATTATTATGAGAGAGGAACTATGTCTCCACCTCTCTATGTTTCCAATATGATTAAATTGCAAGAAACTGCTTATACTATGCATTGGCCTTTACTTGGTGTGCATGAATTGTTCTTTTACGACATGCCAATGCATAGGAAGAGAGTTAGACTTCATCATTGCTTGATATATGTTACTTTGTGCTCACTACTAAATCACAAATCATTGTTAATTAAAATTGGCTTTGATATACCTTGGGATCCGAGTGGATCTATTACTTGAGCACTATATGCCTAGCTTAATGGCTTTAAAGAAAGCGCTGCCAGGGAGACAACCCGGAAGTTTTAGAGAGTCATTTATTTCTGTTGAGTGCTTTTATATAGTCTAAAAACAAAAAAATAAAGAGGGGAACCCAAAACATTTCAAAAAGGAAAGTGAAAGTGAGAAAGACAAGCATTGTTGAAGTGGGGGAGCTCCTTGAACTTTGTTTATGCTCACAAAAACTTTGTGAATCTTAATTACAGAAACTTTTCAACAAAAAAATTATCCCCTTGTACAATTCCATTGTATTATAAAAATAATGTGCCAAGGTTTGCCTTTAGGATGTTTACAATGCTTGTTGGTTTGTGCGGTGCAGGACAGAAACTTTGGTTGTAGTGCGTGATTTTACATTTTTTTTACTGGAACGTCAAACGGTTCTGAAACTTTTGCACTGTCTTTCTATACACATTTTTTATTTTTATAATTTTGGCATAATTTTTGGAGTAATAGAAGTATGGTGAATGTTTAGATTACTATAGACTGTCCTGTTTAAGACAAATTCTGTTTTTGATGCATAGTTTGCATGTTTTGATGAAACTATCAAATTCTATCTGTGGATTATGCCATGGAAAAGTTATATTGCAGTAGACACAATGAAAAAACAAAATATGAATTTGTTTGTAACAGTACTTAGAGTAGTGATTTGCTTTATTATAGTAACGGATCTTACTGAGTTTTGTGTTGACGTTTTGTGTGGATGAAGTGTTCGAAGATCGAGGAGGTCTCGATGTGAGAAGAAGAAGAAGAGGAAAGAGCTCAAGCTTGGGGATGCCCAAGGCACCCCAAGTAAATATTCAAGGAGACTCAAGCGTCTAAGCTTGGGGATGCCCCGGAAGGCATCCCATCTTTCTTCAAAAAGTATCGGTATGTTTTCGGATTTGTTTCATTCATGTGGTATGTGCAAATCTTGGAGCGTCTTTTGCATTTAGTTTTCACTTTTTCTTTTATGCACCATGCTGGTATGAGATTCCTTGGTTGATCTATAGAATGCTCTCTGCACTTCACTTATATCTTTTGAGTATGGCTTTATAGAATGCATCATGTGCTTCACTTATATCATTTGAAGTTTGGATTGCCTGTTTCTCTTCACATAGAAAACCGCCATTTGTAGAATGCTCTTTTGCTTCACTTATATTTGTTAGAGCGTGGGCATATCTTTTGTAGAAAGAAGTAAACTCTCTTGCTTGACTTATATCAATTTACAGAGATGATAGGAATTGGTCATTCACATGGTTAGTCATAAAATCCTACATAAAACTCGTAGATCACTAAATATGATATGTTTGATTCCTTGAAATAGTTTTGCGATATAGAGATGATAATATGTGGGAGGTACAAGTAAATGGTTGTGTTTAGTAAGGATATTGGTGTTAAGGTTTGTGATTCCCGAAGCATGCACGTATGGTCTCCTAACTGTATTGGCGCGCATTGTATTTCGATTGTCTATGTTTGCGTGAAGGTCAGGGGCGCGCGATGGTTAACTCCTACCTACCTCCCCCCTAGGAGCATGCGTAGTAGTACTTTTCTTTGAGGGCTAATAACTTTTGCAATAAGTATATGAGTTCTTTATGACTAATGTGAGTCCATGGATTATACACACTCTTACCTTTCTGCAATTTGCTAGCCTCTACGGTACCGTGCATTTCCCTTTCTCACCTCGAGAGTTGGTGCAAACTTTGCCGGTGCATCCAAACCCCGTGATATGGTACACTCTATCACACATAAGCCTCCTTATATCTTCCTCAAAACAGCCACCATACCTACCTATCATGGCATTTCCATAGCCATTCCGAGATATATTGCCATGCAACTTCCATCATCATCATATACATGACTTGAGCATTCATTGTCATATTGCTTTGCATGATCGTAAGATAGCTAGCATGATGTTTTCATGGCTTGTCCGTTTTTTGGTATCTTTGCTATGCTAGATCATTGCTCCTGGTACACCGCCGGAGGCATTCATATAGAGTCATATTTTTGTTCTAGTATCGAGTTGTAATATTGAGTTGTAAGTAAATATAATTGTGATGATCATCATTCTTAGAGCATTGCCCCAGTGAGGAAAGGATGATGGAGACTATGATTCCCCCACAAGTCGGGATGAGTCTCCGGAATTTATGAAAAATAAAAGAGGCCAGAGAGGGATGCGGGCGTGTGCATGCACGAGAGAAAGTTAGTGCTAGCTACAAAGATAAGGGGATTGTGTGGGTGTAAAAGACAAATAAAGATCATACTTCATTATAAAAAGATAATTCGGATATTTGAAGAATTTATTATAGTGTTTTAAACCGACGCATGTGTGAATATATTTAACGATGATACATATGGTGTGGTTATGAACATGTTATCACTACTGGAATCTGGCAATTTGCCATCTGCCACCTCTTTGCCGTCCGCTAGCTGACGGCAAAGAGGATCTTTCCCGTCCGCTTCCACAAAGCGGACGGCAAAGAGAGGATAGTTGGCAAAAAGGCTATTTGCCGTCAGCTGTTTCTTTGCCGACAGTCAGCTAATGGTAAAGAGCTGGAAGGCAGACGGCAAAGGGACAGGTGGGCCCCATAGGGCATGGCGTGGCTAGGTTAGGTTCTTCCCCGTATGCCAGTAGACGGCAAAGAGGAGACGTAGGCCAGCCCTAAACGGCCACCCTCTTTGTCGTCTTCTAGCAGACGACAAAGAAGGCCACTTAATGGGCCGAGCCGTCTCCCATCTCTCTCTTTCTCTGTCTCTCTCCCGCGCGCCCACCTCTCTCCTTCCCCGCCGCTG
>NC_041383.1:92374325-92512292 GCF_002162155.2 Triticum dicoccoides
CCGACCTCGCCCTCCATCGGCGATCCCCTGCAGGTTTGTTCTCCCCCCTTTTTTTAGTTTATTTTTTTATTTTCTTTTAGTCTAGTTTCTATTTTAGTTTTAGTTTTAGTTTTAATTTTACTTTAGTTTTAGTTTTCGTTTAGTTTAGTTTAGTTTATTTTAGATTAGTTTTAATTTTAGTTTAGAAGAAGAAGAGGAGTAGAAGGAGGAGGAAGACGGAGGAAGAAGAAGAAGAAGAAGAAGAAGAAGAAGAAGAAGAAGAAGAAGAAGAAGAAGAAGAAGAAGACCCTAAATAGCAAGTATCGTCGGTGCGAGATACATGTGGCCGTCGGTGTCGAACACTACATCCACATCCCACAAGTGACGCCGATGTCCGGCGTCCCAACGCAACTGTTCTCGGTGTCATGGCAGTCGAACACCATCGCGAATTTGTCTGGAAGCCTCTGCGATGACGATTAAAAGGCAAGTGTTGAAACTTGAAACACCCAAACTGACTCAAGTCGGTTTGGTTGTTTGAAATTTCAGAACTTGGCTTTAATCCTCATCGCAGAGGCTGCCACACAAATTCGCGATGGTCTTCGACTGTCATCAGCCACCAGAACTATTGTTGCGAGACACCGGGCGCCGGCTTCACTTGTGGGATGTGGATCTAGTGTTCAAGACCGAGCGCCACATGTATCTCGCACCGATGATACTTGCTATTTAGGGTTAACTAGGGGGTTAATTAGGGGGTTTCTCGGTGTCGATGGTACCCTAAATAGTAAGTATCATCAGTGCGAGGTACATGTGGCCGTCGGTGTCGAATATTACATCCACGTCCGACAAGTGACATAGTGGTCCTGGGTCCAGCAGCAACAGTTCTCGGCGTCGATGGAGGTCGAACACCATTGCAAATTTGTCTGGCAGCCTCAGAGATGACGAATGAAAGCTAAGTGTTGAAACTTGAAACACCCAAACTAACTCAAGTCAGTTTAGTTGTTGGAAAATTTCAAAACTTGGCTTTAATCCTCATCGCAGAGGCTGCCAAACAAATTCGCCAAGGTGTTCAACCGTCATCGGCCGCCATAACTATTATTGCGGGACGCCGGGCGCCGGCTTCACTTGTGGGATGTGGATCTAGTGTTCAACGTTGACCGCCTCATGTACCTTGCACCGATGGTAGTTGCTATTTAGTTTACTCGGGGACGAGCGGGTTAGAGGGTTCCTCGGTGTTGATGGTACTGTAAATAGCAAGTATCGTCAGTGCGAGGTACATGTGGCTGTCGGTGTCGAATACTTGCTATGTTACTCATCTTTCGATTTAAATATGCAGTTATTTTATTGTTGCGAGGGTCTAGTGTTCGACGAGCTCCACCTCTGCGTTTGTTGGTGAGCACAAATGACATCTCCTCCTCCCCCTTAATTTGCTCTGATCCGGTCTTCGTGTCGATGAAACTTGCTACCTATAGGTGTCAATCATCAGTATGCATAACCACTATGAGTCTCCCGTTCGAAAGGGTTACATCTATAAATATGCATGCATTTGCATATTTATAATCGCGATTCTTTCGAATTGTCCAACGTTATCCATGGACAGCCCGAGGATGTGTAGATTGGGTTCATTCTCCCATATGCTCAGCTCCGGATCCGATGCAGAATTTCATCAGTGCCTCCCTGTTGTTCTCCGGGTACACATCCTCTGTGTTTATTTCCGAGACGTGTATCAGGAGAACAGCGGGGAGGTGCTGCCAAAATTTTGCATCGGATCCGGAGCAGAGCATGGGAAAATAAACCCGATCTACACATACTCGGGTGGGATTAGGACCTATCCTTACCTATTAGGGTGTAGGTTGCATGGACGTAATAAAACTAACAAACTCCATTAACTGATGGATATGGTTTGCCTAATTATGTATATATTTCTTGTGTCCAGTAGGAAGTCAATATGAGTGATCGTGCATGGATGTACACCAGTTACACTAGTCAGTATGTTTGGACCGAGGAATGGTTAACAAAAACTAAGGGGTTTGTTAGAGCCGCATTTGCAAATGGCCACAAATTTAGCTGGTGCCCCTGTGTCCGGTGCGACAACTATAATCAGAGGGACGAGCTTCAAATGTGTAAACACCTGAAGAAGTTTGGTTTTACGCCTGGTTACACGGTCTGGACATTACATGGTGAGTCTGCCCAATGTGCCACAGCCGAGGTGGTTCGTCGTCGCACCGACGAGCATGGTACCAGGACCGCAGACATGGTGCAAGACTTTGACGATGCTCGGGACTCATACAAGGAGATGGAGGAATCTGCAAAGGCCTTCACTAAAATGTTGGAGTCCTCGAAACATCCTCTCCACAAGCACACTGAGCTTTGTCAGCTGGATGCCATCTCACAAATAATGGCTTTGAAGGCTCAATTCAACTTGGGCAGAGAATGCTACGACGCGATGATGACTGTTTTCGGACGATTTCTACCCAAAGGCCATGTGCTACCTCGAAACCTGTACCAGTCTGACAAAATCCTCCATGCTCTTAAGATGCCCTATGAGAAGATACATGCCTGTGAGAAAGGATGTGTTTTATTTAGGCTTCAGTATGAGGACTTGAACTATTGTCCCATTTGCAATTCTTCTAGGTATGTTGTGGTAGACAACGGTATGGGTGAGAAGACGTAGACAAAAATACCCGTTAATGTTCTTCGGTATATGCCAATCGTACCAAGACTTCAACGTATTTTCATGGTCGAAGAGACGGCCAGATAGATGACATGGCACAAAACAGGCAAAAGAACCGAACTAGATGAAGATGTGAATGTGATGATGGTGCACACATCGGATGGTGAAGCATGGAAGTGCTTCGATGCATTACATAAGGAAAAAATGGCAGATCCAAGGCATCCTTGAGTCGCCGTCAGCACAGATGGGTTCAGTGTGTTTGGTCAGATGGCAGCCCCATACAGCTGTTGGCCTGTGTTTGTCATTCCACTCAATATCCCCCCCCCCCGGGCAGATTATGCAAAGAAAGAACATTTTCCTGACATTGATAATTGCAGGTCCCAACTATCCGGGGAAGAATATGAATGTGTACATGCAGCCGCTTAAGGACGAATTGCAAGAAGCTTGGGATAATGGGTTCAAGAGATACGACGTCTTTAGCAAACAGAACGTCATAATGCGTGACTGGTACATGTGCTAGACGCATGACTTGCCGACGTATGCGCTATTCGTTGGCTGGTGTGTGCATGGAAGGTTCCCGTGCCCTACATGCAAGGGAGCACTTGAGTTTCCTTGGCTGACGGCGGGGTGCAAGTATAGTTGCTTCGACTTGCATAGACAGTTTCTAGATCCTCGCCATAAGTTCAGGAAAGACAAGAAGAACTTCATGAAAGGTAAAGTTGTCAAACACTCTACACCACCTGCATTAACAGGCCAACGTACCCTGGATCAGATAAACACTCTTGAGCCAGATCCAGAGCATCCAGGGTATTTCAAGGGGTATAATAAGGAACACGCATGGACTCACAAGACATGCTTCTGGGATCTGACTTACTTCAAAGACCTCCTTTACCCACACAACATCGACGTGATGCACACTGAAAAGAATATCGCCGAAACCATTTTTGGTACATTGTTCGGCATAGAGAGGAAATCAAAGGATAATACTAATGCTAGAGACGATCTAGAGGAGCTCTGTGATAGACCGTTACAAAACATGCAAGAACTGAAAGGAAAGCAGAACTGGAAGAAGCCAAAGGCATGGTTCAATCTTGGAAGGCCAGTTATGAAGGAAATTCTTTTTTGGATGAAAAGGAAGTTGATGTTCCCGATGGGTATGCAGCAAATCTAAAGAGGGGAGCGAGTCTTGGTAAATTGAAAATATTTCGTCTAAAAAGTCATGATTGGCACATATGGATAGAGCGGATAATGCCAGTGATGCTGCGTGGCTTCATCTCTGAGGATGAATGGCTAGTACTGGAAGAGCTGAGCTATTTCTTCCGTGTTCTTTGTGCGAAAGAACTATCGCTTGGCCTCCTAGAAGAAATGGAACAGTTGGCGCCGGAGTTGCTCTGCAAGTTAGAGATGATCTTTCCGCCAAGCATCTTTAATCCAATGAAACACTTGATTTTGCATCTCCCGACAGAGGCACGATTGGGGGGGGGGGGCGTGCAAAATCGTTGGTGCTACTCAACTGAGAGGATGCAAAAGACGCTTCGAGCAAAATGTAAAAATAAACATAGAATAGAAGCATCGATGGTCGAGGCATTCATCACCGAGGAGGCGTCAAACTTCATGACAGCACACTATGAAGCCAAAAAACGTCATTTGCATAATCCGAAGCCTCGGTACAATGCTGACGAGCCTACAAAGGGTCAATCCAATCTCGGCCTATTCAAAGGAAATCTCGCACCATCCAGCGCTTGGAAACCAGTACCGTTGGATGTTGAAGAATGGTGAACCATTTCACTGTATCTCTTTAACAACCTAACAAAAGTGCGGCCGTACATCGAGTAAGATCTCGTTACATTGTTTAGCAACTTCTAATTTCTTTGAAATGCTCTTATTCCTGGATATTTGATGCAGTCGATACATCGCCATATTCTCGTTTGGAGTGGTGATTCAAAAGGATCCCGTCGAAGAGTATGAGCTTCTAGCAAAGCAAGGAGGCAAATATCCCAGTTTCATCTCTTGTTTCAAAAAACGGTAATTTCCATTAGAACCTTTCATTTCTTTGGCTAATTTGCGACTAATGCAACAATCCTTTCTTATTAAACTTGTAGGCTAATTCAGAGATTATGGATGCCGAATTGAGACAAGTAACTAATGGTTTTGACTATAAGGTCCGTTCATTTGACAATTACGACATCAACAGTTATCGCTTTCGTACCTATGGGAAAGAGCTATCTATGGCCGACCGAAAGTCTACAAATTGTTGTGTCTCTGCTATAGGCGAAGGAGGTGTCGAGTATTATGGAAGAGTTGAAGCAATTTATGAACTTCAACTCTATGGTGATAACCCACCAAACATTGTACTCTTCAGATGTTATTGGTTCCAGCCCAGGGAGACTAGAAGGACTCATAAACATATAGGGCTAGTCGAAATCAAACAAAGCACCCATTTGGATGTTCCCGATGTCTATATTACGGCTCAATAGGCAACCCAAGTTTTCTATCTACCGTGGGCCTGTCAAAGTGATCCAAATCTCAGTGGTTGGGATGTCATTTATGAAGTGCCACCACGTGTTAGACCACCTCCCCCCAATGAAGAGGATTATGAACATCACATTAACCAAGACACATATGAGGAAGGAGAATTCTTCCAAGAAACACGTCTTGCCAAAAAACATTTCAAGAAATGCTCTACTCCACCCCAGAACATTGAAGTAGACAACGATAGTGAATCCGACCCTGAGCCGGAACAAGAAGAGCCGGAAGAAGAAGTTACTATTGCAGATGACCTGTCAATGCTTGAAAGATTACGTAAAGGTGACCTTCCACATGATGATGCATTTATTAATGTTGATGATGAGCACGCCATTACCGATAGTGATGATGATGATGCATTTATTAATGATGATGATGAGCACGTCATTACCGATAGTGATTCTTAGGTATTCAAATTTTTATGTTGTACTTTGTATAATTTATATAGTTGGTATGTATAATTTTCTTACTTTGTATGATTGTTTCTTATACATAGTGCCATGGTCTTGATTTCCGTCCCCGTCGGCCCTCTCCCGGTTTATGATTCGAATGTGGTAAATTATTTTTCATAACTATTTGTTGCATTTCGCATTTATGACAATTATGGCCATCAAGTTGACATAGAGATATTTTAATCTAGGAGGCATGTGAACCGAAATTTGAAACCGACCCTCTTGTTGAGAAGTTAAATTTAGTTGAAAAAGAAAATGAGTATTTGAAAGAAAAAATTAAAAGAATTGAAGCAGAGAAGATGACATTGGAGTTGTATGTTGCCAATGTCATCGATGATCACAAGATGAAGATGAATGCAATGCGCTTGAAGATGGATGCAATGCGCCTGAAGCTTAAGAAGATTAGAAAATATGCCATTGATAATGAGGCTTGGTATCATTATGCCGTTGGATCAATTGTTACCTTAGTTGCAATCTTCATCATATTTGTTGTGATGAAGGTAAGTTTTCTCTAATGTTTTGCTTTACAAATGGATACTTAGCTTATTTTCCCCCTAAATGGCATAATTAGCTAAGTTAGATAAAAAATGAGCTATACGTAGCTTATTCAGTTCATTTATAGGTCAAAAATGGCATGATAATCTTTGTTACCTCCAAAATGATATAGACTTAGCTTATTTTCCTCGAAAATGACATAATAACCTTACTAAGCTCCAAAATGACCTATTTACCTAGCTTAGCTCTAAAATGACATACACTTAGCATTTTTACCTTGCTTAGCAATAAATGACATTTTAACTTACCTTAGTTAGAAGAAGAAGATAAAGAAGAGGAGAGGAGAAAAAGAAAGAGAAGAAAAAATCTTGTTCTTCTTCTTCTTCTTCTTCCTCTTCTTCTTCTTCTTCTTCTTCTTCTTCTTCTTCTTTTTTTTTCTTCTTCTTCTAGCTAGTCTTCTCCTTCTTCTTCTTCTTACTTTATTTTTCTAACTTTCTTCTTTCCCTATTTGCAGATTTGCTTTAGATGAGGAAGCTTGCGTCGATGGAGTCTACTCTTCTCTTTATGCTTCCTTTTTGTTTTAATTTTGTAGGATGAACAATGTGAAACTTGCTACCTATATATGCATGTATGGATGAAACCATTGTATGCTTGTTGTTGGATATGTTGGCTAGCTATATATGTTGCATATGGACTTTCGATTTGCTATGTATATGTGTTGGATGATCATATGCATATGGCAGGGATATGATTTGGTATGTATATGTGTTGGTATGCTTGTCAAAAGTATTTTCATATGTGTATATATATATATCTGTGAAATTATGTGAAATTGAATGAATTTAAGAAAAAATAGAAAAACAAGGGATATACAGGATTTTTTCCATTTGCTAGCAGACGACAAAGCTCTTTGCCGTCCGCTAGCAGATGACAAACAGGACATGTGGCAGTCACTTGTGCAAACTGGCAACACTGGCTGCCTATTTGGTCATTTTGCCACCTGCAAGCGGATGGCAAAGTGACCAAATAGGCCTGGCAAACAGGGCCATCTATGCCGTCTGCTGGCCGATGGCATAGCTAGCCACGTCGCAGCATCCCAGTGCTGCCCTAGCTAAGCTCTTTGACATCCGTCAGCGGACGGCAAAGAACATCGTTAACCCCTAACGGCTCTCACCTCGCACCGCTGCCGTCCGTCGTCGTTGCCGTCTGCTACGCTCGGATGGCTGACGGCACAATCCTTTGCCGTCGGTTTCTATGAAGCAAACGACAAAGAAGGCCTTCGCTGGCACCTGTTCAGCTGGACGGTTTGCCGTCCGCTGGCTGATGGCAAAGGCTTTTGCCATCTGTGATCCATGCCTTTGCCGTCTGCCATGGCGGACGGCAAAGAAGCTGATTCTGGTAGTGTATACTACATATAATATATTTTATCTCTACTCTTATAAAAACGGAGTTGTTGATGATGGTGTACCTGCCATCCTGTAATATAGGCCGTCCGATTTATATCTAACGGATAGGAAGGAAACTATTGCAATTTTGAAAAAAGATACCCACACCCCTCTCCATATTTGCAAATTAGGCCTCCCCTTGATCATGTTGATGTACTGTGGAACACATGGGCATCTTGCTAGTACTACGTATAATATATAGAACATTGATTATAATTTGGGCTAATGTGTGGCTTTTGCAGCTCAGGTCTAAATACTTGTCATAATGTAGGGGGTGGGGCACTATACTTTGTGTGATAAACACGATGTACGTATGGAACATGGTTTAGATCATGAATATATAGTTAGTACATCAAATGTACTATTATTTGGAATCAACATCAAGTGTATTCAAAAAATAGAATTCGAGTTCATGTAGTACACATAGTTCATATCTATCTCTATAGTAATCATGTGGTGTGTTATTAAGGTAATACACAAATGATGGTTGAAGTTGGCAACAATCATGATTGTAGATTCTTATTGAAATAGAGAAACAAATTCAAATTTAGTTCGAATTGCAGCGGTAGTATAGACATTTGGAATGCACTAAAATGTTGGTATGAGTAGGTTACATGCATTATACAACAAGCGAAAAAATTTAATTGGACATAACATGGATTCATACTCTCTCCTTCCATCTATATAGGCGTAATGCGTTTTTAAGACCGCCTTTGACTATTGACAACATTAATAGTACATGACATGCACAATGTGAAAATTATATCATTGAAAGCTCCTTTCACAGACGAATTTAACGGTGTGCTTTGTGTAAGTTGCATGTCATATATTATTGCTCTAATATTTGGTCAAAGTTAGCATTGAAAAACGCATTAGGCCCTATATAGATGGAAGGAGGGAGTAGCTTTGAATAGCATTTGTATAGTAAAACGGGGCAAGACTCTCCCTTTGTGTGGTGTGAATAGTTTTATTTTTTCATTTTCTTTTTGGTTGAGGGAAGAGCGAATTAATTTGGTACGTACAAGTACAATATTACATGTTAGGCTTGTCCCTAAAATTCAACCCGCGCCTTGTTATATCTCAAAAATTCAGATATCGTTCTCCCAAAACTGGCGCCTTCACAAGCCGCGTCTTGCTATCCCGAAATTACAACACGCGCAAAAACTCCCTCTAGCTACCAAATCCCGACATACGACATCCCCCTTCTAACCCTAGGCCGAAAGGGCTGCTAGCTCAAATCGGTAGGGGTACTTTTGTAACACACCCTACATTTTGGACAAGCGCGTCCCTAAGTCATGGTTCACCCCCACCCATCGCCTCCTTTTCGCCATTCCAAATCCCAGGCCGCCATAACCTCTCCGCTCCAGCCGTGAAACCCCACCCTCCTCCATCCGCCACCTCACCGCTGCCCAGCCGGAGCCTCTTCCCCTACAATGTCGTCCACCGCAACACCTCGACGTCCCTTGTCCACCTCCCCGGATGAGGATCCATCGTCCATCTCGTCGTCCCGCCGGTTCAGCCGCCCCGTCCTCCAGCTCCAAGGAGCTGCTCTGCCGATCGCCTCGTCTATCGCGGCTGCTCCATCCCCACAGCGCCACCTTAACCTGCTCCACTGGAACCGCAACATCCTCACCGACTCCTCGGATGAAGCCGAGGCCAACTCGGCGCCACCAAAGGGGTTGTACACTCATCGCATTGCACCTTCTCCTTAACTCGACCTCCCAGAGCCGATAGTGCTCTATCCCGCACCCCCATGGAGCGGCTACCTTGAAGCCGGCGCTGCGGGCGACATCTCCACGGCAGCTCTCCCCTAGTGCGAGGCCCCTTCAGCGGTGGGCGTCCATACCAGCCGGATCAGCTACTGCTGCTCTGGCTCTCGCTCGCTCGCTCGCGGTTCTGCTGCTGCTCTGGCTCTCGCTCGACCGCTCGCTTGCCCAGCTGCTGCTGCTCCGGCTCTTGCTCGCTCGCTCGCGCTGCTACTGCTGCTCTGGCTCTCACTCGCTCACTCGCGCTGCTGCTGCTGCTCTCCCCCTCGCTCATGCTACTAATCTGCTCCGATTTAGGTACACTTTAGTCGACTGAATCGACTTTTGGGTCAGTCGATTTTTAGGGGGTGGGGGGCTCACCGGAGTTAAAGAAGAACCACCTGCAGCGGGGACGGGGGCTCGCCGAAGAGGTACCCCACTATCTATCTTAGGGTTAAGGGTGGGGGCAGGGGGCCTAGAGGGCTGGCCGGGGCAGCAGCGGACCAACGATGGAGAGTTGTTTCTGGGCGGCGAGGCGGCGCTGGGGCCGGTGGTTCGGCTGGTGGTGGCTGGCGACTCAGGGGGGTGCAGGTTGAAGATGAACTGCAGGCCCTCCTTAAACTACATGTCAAATGCCTCTCTGCTATCATTGCGTTCAGTTTCGATAGTAACATTCATATTCCACGGTAAATTTCAGTTTCGACAGTGAAGTTCAGAGTCAACAAGTTTTAACTCATCTGTTGTAGTCAGGTGGTTTTTGGTGATGTAAATTTTACATCTATTTTACGTCATCTATTGGAGATGCTATTAGAATCCCACTTGAGATTGACGATGCCTGTCTCGTGCTGCTTCAGCCTTGATGTCTTACGGCTCACCGGAGCTGCTCCAACGACAGAACGACACATCACAACAGAGCAGTGCCCTGGACGCCGTCTACCGATTCCTCAGATCTTCCTACACACCTCCGACAGCCACCTCTGCCTCAACTGCTTCAGCGACCAACCCAATGATGCTGAGGTGGACATGGCTATGGCAAAGAGGTTGTACACTTGTTGCATCACTTATTACTATACATTCACGTCGATCCATTGGGGCTATTTTGGTTCAACGGAAAAACATAGCAATAGGGAATTTTCCAATGGCACTCTACTATTCAATTATTCATGCATTTTGTTGAAAAGAATGAAGCAAAACATCCACCTGGACCTACTTTTCAAAATCCTATGTATGAAAACAAGACCAAGTGCATTACTGGCAGAATAACATTCTAACTATACACGCTTTCATATGGTTTCACTCTATTTTGGCCATGTTTCTTTGCATTCCTCTGCTCTTCCAATTCCTGTAAACCAAACATGCAAGTTGACAAAAATCCTGTGTTTACAAATGCTTTGTTTACCATGTGCATTCCTATCCTATTCCGGTGTTTTTCCTATATATCCCTGTGTTTTTAGAATCATGCAAGCCAAATGAGGCCTTACAGAATTACTTCAGTTACAGGTAGGTGTCGAAGGGAACTATGTGGTTTGTCCTGCTCCCGCCGCAACATCGTCCACCTCACCTGAGCTGCTCCATCGACAGAAGCATCCACCAAACCAGACATCACGACTCCTGACCATCGTTCGCCACCTCAGATCTCCTTCCCTGCCGCCGGCACCCACCGCAACAGCATCACCATCATCGACTCAGCAGATGAACCTGAGGATTACACGAGTCCACAAGAGAGGTCGCACTCTTTTGTTCTTGCTTGTGTTATGCATTGCTTAAAATTACCTACTACTTTATCATCCTGCTCACCTCTTGGACTCCAAGTCAGGTCCAAACTAATGTTCAAACTTGAGTTCTAAACTAGTTGTGGGGCACATATCGAGGCAGCAATGAATAGTATCTCTGTCTAATATCTGGTTCACCTAGGGTATGCATATGTTATTCATCTTGGATGGGAAACAAATAGTAAAGAAATCATCATCTGTCTTTTTATTAAATTAAAGCAATCATCAGCATTCTATCATTATTTTTTGATCAATCCACTGGTTGTTACCATCACTCTAAATTTTTGCATGCTCTCCTTACATAATCTCACCATATTTTTTCGTATGCATGTCAGATATTATACACAGTCATGCTGAACATGTAGGGAAACAAAGAAGAATTTTGCACGGCAATACAATGTCATGCAAACATCGCTCCATGGTGGGTTCAATGACAAACCCTCCCCACCCCTCTCTAGATTGTAATCCTGAGGAAGATATCTGTTCTGAGGTGGATTCAGACGCAGCCACTCCTATTTATCCCAAGGTGTTTGCTCTACCTTGGCATGATGATGTTAGTCATATCATACATATGTTGCCTTGCAGTGCCTACTTTTGACATCATATGTGTCATCTGCATAGTTTAGACATGTTCTGTAATGCCTCCTATTTAGTTTCTATATCATATATGGGAATTATGCAGTCTCATGTCTTTTAGCTAGCCAAAATATATGTGAAATGTGCAATGCCTCCTGTTTAACTAGGCATCATATATTTGAATGATATCTTGCCCATCCTTTTCTTCATTACATTTTCATTTGTCGAAAATGTTTGTACATTAAACTACTCTTCCTGTGAATCAGCCATTTTGGTGGGAGATAGAAAAATCTGGAGTGAAAACAAGGCCTTCAGGACACACAGTGCTACATGTTGAAGCAGATCTCTTGTCGGGCCCCTATAGCTCCTCAGAGATGGATTCAGAGACAGATAACCAGTCCTATTCCCCCACCGAGGTGTATGCTCTAACTTGGCATGGTTATACTACTCATATCATGCATACGGTGTCTTGCATTGCATAGTTTAGACATCATTTACACAATGTTCAACACCATGTTCTTAGTTCGAACATCATATCGAATGCACTCTATTTAGCATACAAATCACATATGTGAATTAAATGATGTGATCCTGTTTACTTAGATAACATGTAGGTGAATTATGTCATGCGATCCTGTTTAGTTATTCATCATATCTTTGAATTATGTTATGCTATGCTATCCATTTTAGATAGACATCATATATGTGAAATTATGTCATGCTATCCGTTTTAGTTAAACAATATACATGTCAACTATTTCATGCCCTATTTTTTCCACACTATCTATTGCATCTGTCTCTCATACAATGTTTGTACATTCAACTATGTTTCCTGTTTATCAGCCATTTGAATTGGAGAGGGTGATGCCAGTATCTAGCGGACTAAAAACATGGTCTTCAAATAAAACAGTGCCACCTCTTGGTGGAGATAGCACCCCGGTTGTACATGCATGAGAACCAGCCCTACCACACATAACCCAAACTCTCGCAGATTGTACCCCTACTGTGATGGACAGAGAATCAGCTTCACCCAATCTAACCCCAACCCCAGCAGATAGTAACCCAGTTCCTGTTGATACAACACCATATCCACCATAGAGCTCCAAAACAAGAGCAGTTAGTAAGGAAGCTCCAGTGCACAAAGAGCCAGTACTACCATGATGAACCCCAACTCCACCAGTTAGTATGCCTATTCCCGTGGAGGAAGCATAACCAGCTAGTCATAGTTTGACATCTAGCGCATTTGGTGTTGTTAAATCGTATGTGCGTATCTTCCCATCTTGGAAATATTATACTGAAGATGAAGGAAAATGCCAGTTGCAGGTGTTTGTCCAGGAGTTATGTGTAAGTAATGTTATTCATGTTAATTACTTTGCTTTGTCCCATACATCCTACCTCCATGATGGTTATAATACAACAAATTTTCCCATTTTTCTCTATAGAGAAGGACCAATTTGGAAATTCAGGATGAGGTAACCTGTGCTAATACCTCTGCTATCTTCAAGAATGCTTGGTGGCAGTATCAGAACTACCTGAAGAAAACGTACTTCACCGGCAAAGAAACTCATCAAATTCCCTTACGTTCTCCTGAGACACATTTACTGGATGATGACTAGGATCGCCTTGTTCTGTACTGGTCCCAAACCAAGAATGTGGTAAGGTCTATGAGCTCCATTTTCTATTTTAAGTACTATATTCTTGCGTCTTACTGTACTCTGTTCATGTAGAACAAGTGCCTAAACCTGAAGAACAACTGTTCTAATTTAAGATTCCATTGCTATCATAGTTCAAAAAAGCGCTAGGCGTTAATTGTGCGTTTTGCTACCACCTTGTGCTTTACCAACCAAAGCGCATGCTTATGCGCAATTATGCACAAATTAAGCATAGTTATGCGCAATGCGTTTTGCCAACGCCTAGAGCCTAGCCTTTTTTAACTATGATTGCTATCGTGCATACTGCTTTGCTCTTGTATCACTGCATTTACTCATACAAACTTATTTTTAAATTGAAGGATCCAATCGAAACTCCAATGGCACAATAGGTATGTTCACGCATGTTTCTTTAACAGGTTTGCTCTTATCAATAGCTTTGTTGATTTCAATTTCAATTGTGTTTACACTTGACTTCTCATACCATGCACATTACTAGCATCACAACAGAGCCAATAGTGTTTTTGTACATGTAGACCCGTGGTACCCATCTGAAATCTTGTTGTGCTATGTAGTTTCCCACGCTTTGTATTCTTTCACTGCTGCTTTGTCTTGAACTGATATGATTAGATCTGTGTCTCTGTTTTGATTTGGCAAGACAATGCAGTGACCATAGGACATAGATATATGTTTGTTTGATGCTTTTATTATGTACTAGTACTTGGCAATAGAAGACTTGGTAGTTTAATCCTGTCCACCTTACTAATGAACTGGTTGACCGAAATGAGTTTCATATACTAGCACATGCTAAACCTGTTATGTGTCTGCTTGTTTCTTCTTTAGAATGCTGGCAGAATATTGGGGAAGAGTGCCTTATTAAGCAATGGTAAAGGAAGTAATGCAGATAAGGTTCAGGATAGTGAGACATCCTTGTTGGTCTCCAACAAAGCTGATAAAACAGCTAAGGAAGACTATCTTGAAGACAGTGAGACAACCCCAAAGTCCTGTCTTGGTTTAGTGTTCGAGTTACTGGCCACTACTTCTTGCACAAGCTATTCAAACTCACTGTCTGAATCATTTCGGTTTCTTGACTCTCAACTACAAGCTAAAAGACATCGATCAGCTGTGCTGCAACAAGAAGCGGAAGGACTGCGGAAGTCCTTGGAGCATTCAGATGCATACTTTCTGGTGCAATAGCTAGCATTGGAGGATTTTAGCGCCAAACAGGACAAAGCTAATAAGCTTGCTAAGCTTATTGCGAGCATGGTGGATACCCAGGATAACGTTTCTTGAGCTCTTCTGAAGTTGTTTCAGTTATGCTCTTGTTTTGCTACCGCGTTTATTTGCACTGGTGGACAATTTTGACGGCTAGTGTATGTAATATGCTGCTTTGTTCCCTATATTTGCACAGGTGGCGAACTTTGATGCCCAGTGGATGTAATATGTGTAATAGCGGTAATAGGCTAGCGTTAATTGCTTGCTTATTTATTTCGTTATTGTCTTGTTTAGTTGTTTGTTTGTAGTCACTTCAGTTCTTTTTCTGTGTTTTTCTAGTGGCCACAATAACCTATTTTTGGTAACTAGGCCAAAATAATCATGGCAACACATGGACTGTTGTAACCATGGGCCTCCTGCGGGCCGTATGATCCATGGGCCTTGTATGGGCCGTAGGATCCATTGGCCTTCTATACGGGCCGTAGGATCCATAGGCCATCTACGGGCCGTAGGATCCATGGGCCTTCTATGGGCCGTAGGATCCATGGGCCTTCTATGGGTCATACGATCCTTGGGCCTTTTACGGGCCGTAGAATCCATGGGCCTTCTACGGGGCGTATCATCATTTCACCAATCATGGGTCATACTATTCGTGGACCATAACGGGCCGTTAATAGGCCGTATTACATAACTCTATGAAAACAGCACTATGGGTTTTTTTGACATGAAAATGGCCCAACGTATTAACGGTCCGCAAATGGGCCGACTGTAACCATAGATTGAATTTGGCCCACAAGCAGAAAATGACAGTAACGGGCCGTAAGTAACCGAATGCTGGAAATGAGCCCAAGAATAAATGGGCCCTGAGAAGGCCGAAAGATAACATGGGCTGGAAACGGCCCAATGGAATAATGGGTCGTTAATGGGTATAAAGTGTTACACTGTTCATTACGGGCCAGTTTCACCACGGGCCGTTAATGGGCCAAGAGTTACAAAGGGCCTCATATGGGCCAAAAGACGTCATGGGCCATACATGGGCCGGAAGTTAAAATGGGCTAGAATTATATTGGATGGCCCAAATGACGCTACTGGGCCTAATTCGGAGAGGTCATAACGGGCCCTGGGTTAGCAGTCTGTAAATGGGCTATATGCGAGCAGGCCGTTAACAGGCTTTCCGTGGGCCGGCCCGCCATGTTTTGACCAAGTCAAACGGGCCGGACTTTTCATAGGAATGGGCCTCTGTTGGGTTGTGCCACGTGTCAACGTATCATAGGCGCCTTGGGTCCAATGATTGGATGACATCTGTCCCAACGGTGAGCCAACACGTGTTTGCTCCAACCAATGCTGATTTTACACGTGGAAAATCCCCATTGGATGGGGCTGTTAACGGGTTATCGGATCCAAAATTAGACCCAATAACTTAACGGTGTTCCGTTACGGTGGATGCCACGTGCCGCTCACCCTTGATGAAAGCACTTTTGTGACACGCGATTTATCGTCATGGAAGTGGACACTTCCGTGATGATAATTTTGGTAATGTCATGGAACACTTCTACAACAGCACAGGTATCACTATCTTGATTCTGTCATAAAATCGTCATGGATGTACATGCATGACAGAAAACGCGACCTACTGTGACAAACATGTATCATCACGGAAGTGTATTTTTTTTGTAGTGATGCTTTGGCCACGATGGTCTGAGAGGACGCATGGGGACCACAGGTTCCCGAGTGGATATCGTTTAGGATCATTCGACCTTCTTCTGGGGTGATGCAGCGTTGAGCCACTCCTGTGACACTTTCTCTGTAAATCTGCCCTTTTATCACGGTGAAAGCTTTCGATCGACGGACTATCTAGCGGGCCTCATCCTCATCCTCTGGGAGTTCCTGCCTGAGCAGGTATGCGATGTATGGCACCGTCCAGTCGGGCGTGATCACTAAGACTTGCATGATCAAGTCAACCACAGCTGGGACTTCAATCTCAGTCGGATTGGTTGAACTTATCAGTTGCGGGGGCTCTTCCTTGAAGGGATATTCTTGTACTGAGGGGTGTGGAGATGCTCCAAGAACACATTGCTGGGGATAGGCTTCCGAGTGGAACTTATCTTCGCCAGATCATCAGCGGCTTGATTCTTGATTCGGGATATGTGGTGGAGCTCTAACCCCTCAAACTTCTTCTCTAGCTTTCTTACTGCATTGCAATAATTTGTCATTGCTAGACTTCTGACATCCCATTCCTTCATTACTTGATTAACCACTAAGTCTGAGTTGCCGTAAACCATCAAGCGCCGGACGCCGAGTGAAATACGCAACCCATACAATAATGCCTCATACTCAGCTTCATTGTTTGAAGAATCAAAGTGAATCTGGAGGACATAACTAAGCTTGTCTCCTATTGGGGACACAAAAACCAACCCTGCACCAGAGCCATTCAACATCTTGGACCCATCAAAGAACATAGTCCAATGCTTTGACTGAATCTGAGTCGGTTGCTGCTGTTCAATCCACTCTGCAAGGAAATCTGCTATTGCTTGGGACTTGATGTCTTTCTTTGCCTCAAACTTGATATCTAAAGGAAGGAGTTCAATCGACCATTTTGCCACTCGACCAGTTGCATCTCTGTTATTCCAAATTTCTGACAATGGGGCGTCGCTGACGACTGAAACCAAGTGGTCTGAGAATTAGTGTGCAACTTTCTTCATGGTCAGGTAAATCCCATAAACAAGCCTCTGATAATGAGGATATCTCTACTTGGACGGGGTCAAGACTTCTGAAATGTAATCCACAGGGAGTTGAACTTTGAAGGCTTTGCCTTCTTCTTCTCACTCGACCTTGAGCACTGTGCTGACAACTTGTCCAATGGCTGCGATGTAAAGTAGTAAAGGCTCCTTGCTGACTAGAGTGGCAAGCACCGACTGGGTGGAAAGCAGGGCTTTGAGCTCTTCAAACTCTGCTTTAGCTTCATCATTCCACTCGAACTTGTCAGACTTTTTCATCAGTCGGTAAAGAGGCAGTGCCTTCTCATCGAGGCGTGAGATGAATCGACTCAATGCAGCCAAACAACCAGTAAGCTTTTGAACATCGTGCACATGCACATGACGCTTCATGCGGAAGATTGTGCCAATCTTCTCTGGATTTGCATCGATCCCCCGTTCAGAAACAAGGAAACCGAGTAACTTCCGCATGGGACCCTGAAAGTGCACTTTGATGGATTGAGCTTGATATCATATCTTCTTAAGTTGGCAAAGGTTTCAGCGAGGTCAGTCAGCAGGTCGGAACCTTTGCGTGACTTAACCATTATGCCATCCATGTATGCTCCCACATTCCGACTGATTTGAGTGAGCATGCACTTCTGAATCATGCGCATGAATGTGGCGCCAGCATTCTTGAGGCCAAAGGGCAAAGTAACGTAGCAAAAACACCCGAATGGGGTGATGAAAGTTGTCTTTATCTCGTTGGGTCCATACAGTCGGATCTGATGGTACCCGGAATAAGCATCCAAAAAGGACAATCGCTCACATCCCGAAGTTGAGTCGACTATCTGGTCGATGCGGGGCAGAGGAAAGTGATCCTTCGGGCAGACACGATTGATGTGCTTGAAATCAATACACATTCGAAGTGATTTATCTTTCTTGGGGACCATAACGACATTTGCGATCCACTCCGAGTGGTATATCTCGTTGATGAACTCGGCAGCGAGAAGCCGAGCCACCTCCTCACCAATCGCATTTCTCTTCTCTGCGGCGGACCGATGGAGATGCTCTTTAATAGGTTTTGCCTTTGAGTCGAATCATAAACGGTGCTCAGCCAGTCCCCTGGGTACACCTGGCATGTCAGATGGCTTCCATGCAAAGATGTCACAGTTCTCGTGGAGGAACTGGATGAGTGCTTCTTCCTATTTGCTGTCGAGTGTCATTGAGATATGGGTCGGAGCAGCATTGGGGTTGGTCGGGTGAATGTGAACCGGCTTTGTCTCGCCGGCCGACTAAAATGCGGACTCCGAGGCAGGCCTCTTGGCACGCAGCAAATCACTCGGATCTGCAGTCTTCTGGTATTCTTGAAACTCTATTGCTGCCATCTGCTCATCGGCGATCTTTGAACCGTTCTGGAGACAATCTTCTGCTCTCTGCTGGTTTCCAGTGACCGTCATCACGCCTTTGGGGCCAGGCATCTTCAACTTGAGGTACACGTAGCATGGTCGAGCCATGAAACTAGCATAAGCAGGTCTACCTAGAATGGCATGATAGGCACTATCAAAATCCACTACCTCAAACGTCAACTTTTCCTTGCGGTAATTCAGGGAATCACCAAAAACCACATCAAGAGTGATCTGACCGAGTGAATCGGCTTTCTTTCCTGGAATGATACCATGGAATCTCATGTTGCTCTCACTGAGTTTGGACATCGGAATGCCCATCCCATGGAGGGCCTCAGTGTACAATATATTCAGTCCACTGCCACCATCCATCAAAACCTTGGTCAGTCGGGTGCCCCCAATGACTGGGTCGACCACCAAGGCTTGCCGCCCAGGGGTAGCAACGTGCGGCGCGTGGTCGGACTGGTCGAATGTAATAGGAGTTTTTGACCACTTTAAATATCTTGGTGTAGCCGGAGCAGCCATGTTCAACTCTCTATTAATAACTTTCAATCGACTTTTGCTCTCGAGGTCAGCAAAAATCACCAAGGTGACATTAACATTGGGGTAATCACCATCATCCTCTTTGTCTTCCTCCTTATCAAACTTTTTGTCCTTTTCACTGGGTTGGCTTTCTCGGAAGCTCTGAATTAGGAGTCGACACTGTCGAGTGGTATGCTTGGGGAGAATCAGATTCCCCTCTTCAACCTTTTTGGTGTGTATATGACACGACAAAACAAGTACATCATTTCCTGCTTGATCTTTCACTTTTTAGGGGTCCAAGGCCCCTTGGGCTTCCTGTTGAACTTTCCTTGGTTCAGAACCGCTGCTTTCGCAGGGCCCGTAGCTTCAGCCTTTCGCTTCTGCTTCCGACTGGAGTTTCCTCCTCTGGTATCCTGGGCGACTAGTCTGTTCTTGCCGCTCCGGAGTCGGTCCTCTTCTTCACCGTTAGCGTACTTGGTGGAAATCTCCATCATCCGAGCCAGAGACATGACACTGGTCTGACCGAACTTCAGATTGAGCTCTCTATAGGGAACGCCTTCTTTAAAGGCACAAACTGCTTGGTGATGTGATACGTTCTCCACTGTGTGATGAAGAGTGATCCATCTCTGGATATAATATCTCAGGGTCTCATTCTGTTTCTGCACGCAATGCCGCAATTCCAACAAACCAGTAGGTCTCTTGCAGGTGCCCTCAAACGTTTTGGTAAACACTCAGGCCAACTCATCCCAACTAAAAATGCTTCCAAGGGCCAACTGATTCAGCCAAGCCCTGGCCGAACCTTCGAGCATCAAAGGGAGGTGCTTCATGGCCACCTCATCACTGCCGCCACCAATATGCACTGCCACTCGGTAGTCTTCCAACCAAGTGTCAGGCCTCGAATCTCCTGTGAACTTACTGGCGCCAGGCACCAATGTGAAGTTGCGAGGGATCTTAGCGGCTCTGATGGCTCTTCCGAAACACTCAGGGCAAGAAACATGGACTCTGCTTCCACCGGGTATGTCTCTATCGAGCCCCTCTCTATATGCTCTCTTCCGGTCAACCAAACCTTGAACAAGGACTGACCTTGCGTCGAACTCAGGCTCTCTTGGGTCAACTGGAACTTTATGGTCATTACCATATGGGCGCCTGTCCTCATACCGTCGGGGCGCGTACGACCCGTCCCTCGGAAGGGGCGAAGGCACTCGACGGTGGTTGTCACTATCATACTCCCGATCAAACTCTCCGTGAGCTCTTCCCAGGTGCCGATCTCAGTGGTGATCATGATCTTCACGTTGCAAAGGTGACCCAGGACTGTGTGTTGACTGAATGGTATCTGCCCTTACTGAGCTGATGTGGATCCTGTTCCGCGACAGGGACACGACGGTGTTCAGCTCTCCTGCTGCTCGGAGCAGCGCTCGGATCTGTTCCAAGGCACTTCTAGCCTCTTAATAGGATGGCTGAATAGACTCTGCTATACGTGCAGCAGCCGTAAGATTCTGGATCAGAGTGCGGTATACCTGAGATTCAGGCGGAAACAACTGTCATTGACATCGACTGGACTTGGGGATTAGTCGACGGGCACGTTCATCGAGAGAATGTTGGAGATTCTCCAAACATGTGCGCTCAGCAAGCGTGGCCAGGCGCGCAGCCTCCAAGGCCCGAGCCTCGGCGGTTTCCCCTATGATGGGGGTCTGGAGGGCCTCTACATTGTGGTGGTGCAGCTCTTCCCTCAGCTGCGAGTTGAGAGGTTGAGGCTCGTACTCCTCGTGGTTGAATGACGGCCCATCACCGCCACCGTTGTCGCCGCTGCAGCTAAACCCAGGTGGGCTACGACGGGAGCCTACCACAAGAACTTCTATCATGGGGTCACAGCTCCCGCTCTCGAGAAACGTACCTGCAGGACTAGTCGACAGGTCGACTGGACCGCAAAGAAATTCGTCAGGCTCGATTGACGTGACTTGAGGGGTGGTCGTCTAGCGAGCCACCGCATGCTTCACCCACCGCTGGAGCCGCGACCGACTAGATCGCTTGCGGCGGCGTCAAGTGGAGTGAGAAGGCGACGCAAGGACCGACCGATACGGAGTCGACAGCCACCGTAGGAGGACGCCACAGGCACTCGCGCGGAAGTGCGACGATCCGCGGATCGGGAGAGCCTCGACATCGAGGGGGCTTCTTGGAGCCAGGTGGAGTCATTGGCGACGAAAGTGAGCGCACCGAATCAGAACTCGCGGCCCATGACCAAACCACCGCTAGAAACCATGTTGATGAAGATCAGAGTAAATGCAACCTCACCAGAAGTTGCTAAGATGCTTTGCCCAAAGGTGGGCGCCAACTGTCGTGCTACTAAGTCTGATACTAAGAGTAGGGGGTACGTATGAGGAGGGGAGGCCCTAGCTATGGTGGGGTTGTACACACGAGTTTACGAGTTCAGGCCCCTCTCGGAGGAGGTAAAAGCCCTACGTCTCGGTGCCCTGAGGCGGTCGACTGGAATATGGGCGTCTGTTCACTACAAGAAATATGCCAACTTGTGAACTTCTATCAGTGACCCTAGCTGAATTGGTCGTAAATCCACTACCATTTCGCTTGAAAGTCATATATCTCCACACGTGATAGCATTTCTGAGAACACTTTTTAAAAATAATTGTCGCATTACAAGTTTATTATTTTTCCTGCGAACTTGGCCACATACAATGACACATTGCGAAGCTTTTTCAATTATTATTATGTTTTTGAATTTTTCATGCTCGTTTCAAAATGAAGTCAAAACAGTGGGCATGACCGTTCCTAGCTAGTTGTTGAATCTTGGAAAACTTTTGTGTTTCTCTAATTAAAAATATACTTATGTTCCTAGAAATGATTTTTGGAAAAAATAAAGAGCAAACTATAAGGCAGCTACTGTTCAAATTTGACCCGCTTCCTACTGAATCAGCGGAAATTTGTCCTTTTAACTCGAGGTGGATCAAATATTTTAACACCCAGCCATTTTGTCAATTGTGCATTAAATATGGCCTAGTGTTTTAGAAAATTGATTTGGTACAAATTTGCAATAAATATATGATAGGTCCTTCACAAAAGAAATCATTTTGGGCACTCAAAAAATGGAAAATTGATTTTTCGTCCAAAGAAAGTGAAAACTCCCCGAGGAAACATTGTTTGCCATTCCTAGATGCACCCTTGTTCACAATATGAGATCATTTGAACAAACTATACCATGAATGTGGCCATAAGATTTATCATTTGACTTGAAAGCTATGAATCTTCATACATGAAAGCTCATATCTAAGAACACTTTTTTCAAAGAATTACCATATTACAAGTTTTTATTTTTCTTGCTAACTTGGTCATATAAATGACACAATGTGAAGGGTTGCCTTTTTTTTATTTTTTTTATTTTTCATGTCCATTTCAAAATGCGGTCAAAAACGGCGGGCATGACCGTTCCAAGCTAGTGGTTGAATCTTGGAAAAACTTTTGGTGTTTCTTTGTTTAAATAGATACTTTTGTACCTAGAAATTATTTTTGGGAAAAATAAATAGCAACCCATGAGGCAGCCGCAGTTCAAATTTGACCCGCTTCGAACTGAATCGGCAGAAATTTGTCTTTTTCAGGAGAGGTAGATAAAAGCTTTTGACACCCAACCATTTGGTCAATTATCCATTAAATATGGCTTAGTATTTTAGAAAATTGATTTGGTCCAATTTTGCAACAATTATTTGGTAGGTCCTTCACAAAAAAACCTCATTTTGGGCACTCGAAAAATGGAAAATGATTTTTTCGTCCAAAGAAAATGAAAACTTCCTTAGGCAAATTGTTTGTCATTCCAATATGCACCCTTGTACACAATATGAGATTATTTGAACAAACTATGCCATGAATGTGGCCATAAGATTGATCATCTGGCTTGAAAGCCAGTGATCTCCACACATGATAGCTCGTTTCTAAGAACACTTTTATAAAATAATTATCATATTACAAGTTTATTATTTTTCCTGGTAACTTAGTCACATATAATGACACAATGCGAAGGTTTTCCATTTTTTTTGATTTTTTTTGAATTTTTCATGCCCGTTTCAAAATGCGGTCAAAACGACGGGCATGACCGTTCCTAGCTAGTGGTTGAATCTTGGAAAACTTTTGGTGTTTCTATGATTAAGTAGATACTTTTTTACCTAGAAAAGATTTTTTGGAAAAATAAATAGCAAACTATGAGGCAGCCGCAGTTCAAATTTGACCCGCTTCCAACTGAACCGGCATCAATTTGTCTTTTTCATGAGAGGTGGATAAAAGCTTTTGACACCCAACCATTTGGTCAATTCTGCATTAAATATGTCCAAATATTTTATAAAATTGATTTGGTCCAATTTTGCAACAATTATTTGGTAGCTCCTTCACAAAAAACCTCATTTTAGGCACTCAAAAAATGGAAAATGATTTTTTCGTCCAAAGAAAATGAAAAAATCCTTAGGCAACATTGTTTCCCATTCCAATATGCACCCTTGTGCACAATATGAGATTATTTGAACAAACTAGGCCATGAATGTGGCCATAAGATTGATCATCTGGCTTGAAAGCCAGTGATCTCCACACATGATAGCTTGTTTCTGAGAACATTTTTTTAAAATAATTATCGTATTACAAGTTTATTATTTATCCTGGTAACTTGGTCACATATAATGACACAATGCGACGGTTTTCCATATTTTTGATTTTTTTGAAATTTTCACGCCCGTTTTAAAATGTGGTCAAAACGATGGGCATGACCGTTCCTAGCTAGTGGTTGGATCTTGTAAAACTTTTGGTGTTTCTATGATTAAATAGATACTTTTGTACATAGAAATGATTTTTGGGAAAATAAGTAGCAAACTATGAGGCAGCCGCAGTTCAAATTTAACCCGCTTCCAACTGAATCAACAGAAATTTGTCATTTTTATGAGAGGTGGATAAAAGCTTTTAACACCCAACCAGTTGGTCAATTATGCATCAAATATGTCCAAATATTTTATAAAATTGATTTGGTCCAATTTTTCAACAATTATTTGGTAGGTCCTTCACAAAAAAACCTCATTTTTGGGCACTCGAAAAATGGAAAATGGTTTTTTCGTCCAAAGAAAATGAAAACTTCCTTAGGCAACATTGTTTGCCATTCCAATATTCAGCAAAATATTAATTGGTAAGTTTTTTAAAAAATCTCTTTTTAAAAATATATATAAGAGAAACAAAATGAAAAACACAATTGCATAAGCTTAATTATCATTGGTGGAAATCGTGTGCAATGGATTGGTTACATGGCACACATCCATCCATCCATCTCTTCATCGAACATCCACCCATCCATCCACCCACCCACCCATCCTCATCCCCTTCCAGATCGCCACCCCCACCTCCCTCCCCATCCCCTCCTGGCTCTGTCCCTCGGCGAGCCCCTCAAACCCTAACTTAGATCCATCCATCCACCCGCCGCCCCGCCCCGCCCCCGCCCGTTTCTCCCCTAGACTAGGCACCCACCCGTCGTCGCCCCTCCCCTCCCCTTCTCCCTCATGCAACAGAGAGAGAGAGAGGCGCCACTGCCCAGCGACAACAACGTCGTGGCTGGCTTGCTCGCTAGCGTGCACGTGCGTGCTTCGATGCGCGGTGCTCCGTCGAGCTCGCCGGACCGCACGGCACTCCGTCGAGCTGGCCGGACCACGCAACCTCTTTTGACCCTGGCATCTCCATTAGGGCGCCTGACGCCAGGTAGTACATGGACGCTCTGGTCCTTCCCTGCCCCGATCCCGCTGATCCATGCCGCCGCAGCCCGCTGCTTGATCCCGGGAGGCGGGAGGGAGGAGCGGCGGCTCGTCCGGTTTGGCTTCGGGGAACTTGCCCCGCTGCACCGCTCGGGGCGGAGTGGAGATCTGCCTGATCTGTGCTCCGGTCTGGTACTTTTCGGAGGTGAGGAGCTCCGCCTTGCTCCGATTTCTCTTCTTACGGTTTGGACTCGCTCTAGTGTCTGACACGAATCTTCGCTGCTATCCTTTCCTTGCCCAGCTCGTCGGTTGCCGATCGATCCCATTTCTTTGGCGACCTAACCCAATGGAGCACGGGAGCAAGATGAGGCCCGTGAACAACAGCGTTGACACGGTAAACGCGGCTGCCGCAGCCATTGTCACCGCCGGGTGCCGCAGCGTCAACCCCTGCCAGCTGTGTGAATTTTATCTCCATCCAATGTTGCTGCCGCCTTGTATGGTCTGGCCGGGTCATTTAGCCAGCTTGCTCTGATTGTTATGCTTCTACTCTAGATTTCATGATTTATTACTAGCAGATGCATCGCTTGTCTATGCATATTGAAGTGGAATCGCTGTTTTGTGCTGCCTCACATACTCTGCTACCACTTTGAGTCGTTTGCATGTTCTGTACAACTACTACTAGAGTTCAGTTGGGAAACACATGTTACAAATTCCTGACTACATGAGAGAGTGATGATGGGAGATTAATTACACAGGGTAGTTGTGTGCTTTGAAATGATAGTTGCATACTAGTACATCACTGTGGGCAGGTTTGCTTGCTTCACCTTCACTAAGTTGACATGTAAACTTTGTTGACATCGTTTAGCAATAGGTGGTCGAAGTCTCAGCACTTTTGTGGTGGGCAGAACTGATGGGAAATCAAGTATTGCACCTGCCCCTGTATTCTTTTTGGGAATTGTAATTCAAGTTTTTTCTTCACAAGATTATTTATACGGTGTGCCACTTTTGGCCTCTGATGAAACATACTATCATCACTGAATACTTGCATGGAATTAAGGCCATAGCTGAAATGATCAGTTTGAATTCTTGACAGGACCAGATGGGCTGGGAGGGGTAATACTGTGGTGCGTTGTCAAGTTCGCGGACGTTACTTGTGAGAAATTTTCTGTTGGTCATTTGATGCTGGCCGAGTAATCTGCTGGTGGGTTCATAATCCTTGGCCATGTAGTAAGTAAGTAGGTAGTTTTACCTATATCAGTTGTAAGGCGTGGTGTGGGTACTATTTGAGCATATTTTTTGTAGTGTCCTCCTAAGAGCGGTGAATTTGTTGTTATGGTTCAGAATAGTGTTTTTATGCACTGTTCTACCAGCTAAGGTTTAGAGGAATGGAGTATTGGAGTGCATCATGAAGTAATTTTATAAGAGGTGCATATCGTAGGGGTTTTGAAGATGGAGGCCTTTCCACCCCATGAAAATAATTTACTCTTCGGTGTTAGGTGTGCCCTCACATCGTAGAGGTGCATATCGTAGTGCCCTCATAGAATTATCTGCTAGGACTGTTTCTATGCTTGATCACCACACCTCTAGTGGTCTGGTTACTTTTGCTTTTCTTCTATGTAGTAGTTGTCCAGGACATTTTTTTGATAAGGAATGAAGTATTGGAGTAACTCCGCCTATGTTGTCTCAACATAGCCGGTCCCAAGCCTGGGTAAAGGAGGAGGGTTGTGATAGGCTTGGCGAGCCAATGTAAAAACTCAACCACTCTTATGGAGATGAAACCCAAAAGATTTTTGTTGGGGCGTAACCCTCTCAGCGACGCGCTACATCGGAACCCAGGTGTGGTGGAAAATGGACAAGGGCCGGGCCGTCACCCCCAAGGTGGTGCGCCGTATCTTAATTCAGATACGATGGCAAGTGAGCAAGGATTGGGTCATCGCATCCTTAGTGGCGCGCTACATCGGTGCCCGGATGTAGTGGAAAATGAGCAAGGGTCTTCGCATTTGACTCGACGAGTGCGAAGGGTAAGGAAGCTAGCCGAGCCTAGGAGGATTCTCTTAGGTAGCTGGAACATAGGTTCTCTGACAGGGAAGCTTTGGGAGCTAGTCGATGCAATGGTGAGGAGAGGTGTTGATATCCTTTGCATCCAAGAAACCAAATGGAGAGGACAGAAGGCGAAGGAGGTGGAGGATATGGGCTTCAAGCTGTGGTACATGGGGACTATTGCAAACAGAAATGGTGTAGGCATCTTGATCAACAAGAGCCTCAAGTATGGAGTGGTAGACGTCATGAGACATGGGGACCGGATTATCCTGGTCAAGCTAGTAGTTGAGGACTTGGTTCTCAATGTTATCAGTGCATATGCCCCGCAAGTAGGCCACAATGAGAACATGAGAGGGAGTTTTTGGGAAGGCCTGGAAGACATGGTTAGGAGTGTATCGATTGGTGAGAAGCTCTTCATAGGAGGAGACCTCAATGGCCACGTGGGTACATCTAACACAAGGTTTGAAGGGGTGCACGGGGGCTTTGGCTATGGTATCAGGAATCAAGAAGGAGAAGATGTCTTAAGCTTTGCTCTATCCTACAACATGATTGTAGCTAACACCCTCTTTAGAAAGAGAGAATCACGTTTGGTGACTTTTAGTAGTGGCCAACACTCTAGCCAGATTGATTTCATCCTCTCGAGAAGGGAAGATAGGCGTGCGTTCCTAGACTGTAAGGTGATACTTGGAGAGAGTGTTGTACCCCAGCATAAGCTGGTGGTTGCTGACTTCCGCTTTCGGATTCGTGTCCAGCGGGATAAGCGTGCCAAAGTCGCTAGAACTAAGTGGTGGAAGCTCAAGGGGGGGTTAGCTCAGGCGTTCAAGGAGAGGGTCAAAGGAGTGCCCTTGGGAGGAAGGAGGGGATGCAGACAATGTGTAGATGAAGATGGCGACTTGCATTCATAAGGTGGCCTCGGAGGAGTTTGGAGTGTCCAGGGGAAGGAGAAGCGAAGATAGGGATACCTGGTGGTGGAATGATGATGTGCAGAAGGCGATTAAAAAGAAGAAAGATTGCTTCAAACGCCTATACCTGGATAGGAGTGCAGACAACATAGAGAAGTACAAGATGGCGAAGAAGGCTGCAAAGCGAGCTGTTGGTGAAGCAAGGGGTGGGGCATATGAGGACCTCTACAAACGGTTAGGCATCAAGGAAGGCGAAAGCTACATCTATAAAATGGCCAAGATCCGAGAGAGGAAGACGAGGGATATTGGCCAAGTCAAATGCATCAAGGACGGAGTAGACCAACTCTTGGTGAAGGACGAGGAGATTAAGCATAGATGGCGGGAGTACTTTGACAAGCTGTTCAATGGGGAGAATGAGAGTTCTACCATTGAGCTAGACGACTCCTTTGATGAGACCAGCATGCGTTTTTGCGGCGAATCCAGGAGTCTGAGGTCAAGGAGGCTTTAACAAGGATGAAAGGAGGCAAGGCGATGGGCCCTGATTATATCCCCATCGAGGTGTGGAAAGGTCTCGGGGACATAGCGATAGTATGGCTAACCAAGCTTTTCAACCTCATTTCTTGGGCAAACAAGATGCCAGAAGAATGGAGACGGAGTATATTAGTACCAATCTTCAAGAACAAGGGGGATGTTCAGAGTTGTACTAATAACCATGGAATTAAGCTAATGAGCCATACAATGAAGCTATGGGAGAGAGTTATTGGGCACCGCTTAAGAAGAATGACAAGCGTGACCAAAAATAAGTTTGGTTTCATGCCTGGGAGGTCGACCATGGAAGACATTTTCTTGGTACGACAACTTATGGAGAGATATAGGGAGCAAAAGAAGGACTTGCATATGGTGTTCATTAACTTGGAGAAGGCCTATGATAAGATACCGCAGAATGTCATGTGGTGGGCCTTAGAGAAACACAAAGTACTAGCAAAGTACATTACCCTCATCAAGGACATGTATGATAATGTTGTGACAAGTGTTCGAACAAGTGATGTCGACACTGATGACTTCCCAACTAAGATAGGACTGCATCAGGGGTCAGCTTTGAGCCCTTATCTTTTGGCATTGGTGATGGATGAGGTCACAAGGGATATACAAGGAGATATCCCATGGTGTATGCTCTTTGCGGATGATGTGCTGTTAGTTTACGATAGTCGAACGGGAGTAAATAGGAAGTTAGAGTTATGGAGACAAACCATGGAATCGAAAAGGTTTAGGCTTAGTAGAACTAAAACCGAGTACATGATGTGCGGTTTCAGTACTACTAGGTGTGAGGATAAGGAGGTTAGCCTTGATGGTCAGGTGGTACCTCAGAAGGACACCTTTCGGTATTTGGGGTCAATGATGCAGGAGGATGGGGCTATTGATGAAGATGTGAACCATCGAATTAAAGCCGGATGGATGAAGTGCCGCCAAGCTTCTGGCATTCTCTATGACAAGAGAGTGCCAAAAAAGCTAAAAGGCAAGTTCTACAGGACGGCGGTTCGACCTGCGATTTTGTATGGCGCTGAGTGTTGGCCGACTAAAAGGCGACATGTCCAATCGTTCTAAGGAAAGGTCTACCAAGAATAATAGGACATGAAAGATTGCAATCTATATCAAGAACGATAAAATATACGGGCACATAATTCCTATTTGCAACAATAAGAACATCATTAATCCTTCCCATAGGTTTCTTAATAGTGGAATCCGCAAGGTGCAAGTTTAAAGAGAAATCATCAAAATCATGGAAACCTAGCACATCACATAAAGTTTTCGGAATCATGGAAACACTAGCACCCAAATCACACAAAGCGTAGCATTCATGATCTTTAATTTTAATTTTAATAGTGGGTTCCCACTCATCATAAAGTTTTCTAGGTATAGAAAGTTCCAATTCAAGTTTTTCTTCATAAGATTGCATCAAGGCATCAACAATATGTTTGGTAAAAGCTTTATTTTGACTATAAGCATGAGGAAAATTTAACACGGATTGCAACAAGGAAATACAATCTATTAAAGAACAATTATCATAATTAAATTCCTTGAAATCCATAATAGTGGGTTCATTGTTATGTAAAGTTTTGACCTCTCCAATCCCACTTTTACCAAATTTAGCATCAAGATCTAAAAACTCCGAATCATTGGGACGCCTTTTAACTAAAGTTGACTCATCTCCAGTCCCATCATTATCAAGATTCATATTGAAAAACAAATATTTAATAGGGGACACATCAATAACTTTTAGATCTTCATCATTATTTTCCCCTAACCCTTCTGGTTCGGCAGCCATCTTATTAACTAAGGTGGCTTGCTTATCAAAAATTTGGGCTATTGATTTTTCAAGACGAGAAATCTGAGAATTCAAACCATAAAATTCCTTAGACATATCATCAAGCTATTTATTCATGTACCCCATAAAGCTTTTTTGTTCTTTAAATACAATACGTGCCTTGCTGCCCCTGCTGTCAATCGGAAAGGACACCGCAAGATTGAACCCAAAGCTAGGCACTTCTTCCATTGCAAGAAAGATCTAGTAGGCCAAACCAAACTCATAATTCAAAGAGACTTGCAAAGATAACTAATCATACATAAAAGAATTTAGTGGAGATTCAAATATTTCTCATAGATAAACTTGATCATAAACCCACAATTCATCGAATCTCGACAAACACACCGCAAAAAGAGTTACGTTGAATAGATCTCCAAGAAGATTGAGGAGAACTTTGTATTGAGATTCAAAGAGAGAGAAGAAGCCATCTAGCTAATAACTATGGACCCGAAGGTCTGTGGTAAACTACTCATAACTCATCTGTCGGGGGGATGAACCCCGGGTAGGCAACGGAACCCGGATCCTTTTCAAAAACTACGGGGCCGGCATCGCCCCTCAAGCCGGCGCGTGCTTGGCCGGGTGGCTCAACTCGGCCAAGCCCTGCGACCCGACCGAACTCTCCGACCCGGCCAGGCACCTCGACTCAGCCTCGACAACCAGTACAAGACAGCCGGACCCGGCGCAACCAAGGCTTCCCCAACAAGCCAGCTCCACCCTTGGCATGCTCCGCAACCCAGCCACGGGTCAGCTCCCGTCCCATCCAGTCTGTGCGATGGGACGAGTCTTCAGCCACTGATGACCAAGGAAACAGTGCCCCGCCCATGCCTCTGGTCGGCCGGTGCGTGGCAACAGTGCCCCTCACCTACCCGCTGACCAGGGCCGACGTTGCTACAGTGCCCCCATCATCACTACTGATCACAGCAAGCAGCGACCTGACGGAGCGCCACTGTACATGACTCGACTCGGCCACGCCCTGACGATCGACAAGACGGCGCATAGTTCCCTTAGGCACGCGGGGCCCGCACCTAGGGGAACCCGGCGAACCATAGCCCCCAACGGGTCCTTGCCCAGGGCCTCAGACACAGACGACCCGGCCCCACCAACTTGTAACATTATCATTGTACCCCTGGGGGGTTGGCCTATAAAACCCCCCAGGAACCCTCGCGTATACGGGCAAGTAAACAAGCAGAAGGATAGAGACGTTAGCCACCCATCAGTAGAATCCACCCAGGGAGAAGGAGCAGCCTAAGCCTTGGCCACCCTTCCTTCCTCCTCCATACACCTCCAGGAGCAACCTTGTACTGTCGCATATCAACCATACTCGGCAGGACTAGGGGTGTTATCTCTCTGGAGAGCCCCGAACCTGGGTATGTCTTGCGTCCCACGCTCGCTCATGCCAACCCCGCCTCTGGATCCTACCAGTGCCCTCGAGCCTCCTCCTCTCTTTAGCCATCCCATGGCATCTGTCGTGCGCCCACCACAACAGTTGGCGCCCACAGTGGGGCAGCTCGAGGAGTTGGCCGGGAGTATGCTCCAGACGCGGCTCTTCTCCGACTCCGACGAGCACGTCATGCTGGCGGATGACATCGTCGATGCACTCGCCACCTCCTTCGTCGCGCTGCGCATCTCCGATGCGCCCGCGGCTAATAAGTACCCCAGCGAGGTACTCAGCTACTCCCACTCCCCCCCTCTCCCTCGGCGGTGGCATTTCCGTTGGGGCGATGGACGTCCATGTGGAGGTCTTCGTCACCAGCACCGACGCCTTTCTACGTCTTGAGCTTGCGTTGGTTTTCCTTGAAGAGGAAAGTGTGATGCAGCAATAGTAGCATAACTATTTCCCTTAGTTTTTGAGAACCAAGGTATCAATCCAGTAGGAGGCTCCTCACAAGTCCCATGCACCTACACAAACAAACAAGAACTCGCAACCAACGGAATAAAGGGGTTGTCAATCCCTTCACGGCCACTTGCGAAAGTGAGATCTGATAGAGATAATATGATAAGATAAATATATTTTTGCTATTTTATGATATAGATTGGAAAAGTAAAGATGCAAATAAAAGTAGATTGAAAGCTTATATGATAAGAGATAGACCCGGGGGCCATAGGTTTCACTAGTGGCTTCTCTCAAGATAGCATAAGTATTACGGTGGGTGAACAAATTACTGTCGAGCAATTAATAGAAAAGTGAATAATTATGAGATTATCTAGGCATGATCATGTATATAGGCATCATGTCCATGACAAGTAGACTGAAACGATTCTGCATCTACTACTATTACTCCACACATCGACCGCTATCCAGCATGCATCTAGAGTATTAAGTTCATAAAGAACAGAGTAACGCATTAAGAAAGATGACATGATGTAGAGGGATAAACTCATGCAATATGATATAAACCCCATCTTTTTATCCTCGATGGCAACGATACAATACGTGCCTTGCTGCCCCTGCAGTCACTAGGAAAGGACACCGCAAGATTGAACCCAAAGCTAAGCACTTCTCCCATTGCAAGAAAGACAAATCTAGTAGGCCAAACCAAACTGATAATTCGAAGAGACTTGCAAAGATAACTTAATCACACATAAAAGAATTCAGAGGAGATTCAAATATTTCTCATAGATAAACTTGATCATAAACCTACAATTCATCGGATCTCGACAAACACACCGCAAAAAGAGTTACATCGAATAGATCTCCAAGAAGATCAAGGAGAACTTTGTATTGAGATTCAAAGAGAGAGACGAAGACATCTAGCTAATAACTATGGACCCGAAGGTCTATGGAAAACTAATTGCAACTCATCGGAGAGGCCTTGGGGATGATGTAGAGGACCTCCATGATCGATTCCCCCTCCGACGGAGCGCCGATGAAGGCTCCAAGATGGAATCTCGTGGATACAGAAGGTTACGGCGGTGGAAATAGTTTTTCGTGGTCGCTTCTAATGTTTTCGGGGTACATGGGTATATGTAGGAGGAAGAAGTAGGTCGGTGGATGCTTGAGGGGCCCATGAGGGTGGGGGGAGCGCCCACCTGTAGGGGGCGCGCCAGGCACCCTCGAGGCCGCCTCGCTTGTTTCTTGACTTCCACTCCAAGTCCTCTGGATCATGTTTGTTCCAAAAAGATCGCCCCTGAAGGTTTCATTCCGTTTGGACTCTATTTGATATTCCTTTTCTTCAAAAATCTGAGATAAGAAAAAACGAAACAGCAATTCGGGCTGGGCCTCCGGTTAGTAGGTTAGTCCCAAAAATGATATAAAAGTGTAAAGTAAAGCCCATAAACATCCAAAAATGGGTAATATCTCTATTCCTAAGGGAGCAGTTGGTAGTCTCGCTTCCAGGTTTTTTTAGTCCCACCTTCCACGGTTTTTTTTTCGTCCTAAAAAAATCTACGAAATTTCGTAGGTTAACCAGGGACAACTCCCACCTCCCAGGTTTTTTTCGTCCCACCTCCCATGGTTTTTTTTGGTACCTCGTCCCACCTCACACTAAGCCGCCACGAACCGCAAAAACCGCCTACCTTAGCCAAATCAACAAATCTCTCTCATTAATGCAATTTTCTTTAGGAAACAAATAATGGATTCTTTCCTACCTTAGCCAAATCAACGGATCTTTTCTATTAATGCAATTTGCTTTAGCAAATAAATAATAGATTCTTTCCTACCTTAGCCAAATCAACGGATCCCTCCCATTAATGCAATTTGCTTTAGCAAACAAATAATAGATTCTTTCCTACCTTAACCAAATCTACGAAATCTCTCTCATTAATGCAATTTGCTTTAGGAAACAAATAATAGATTTTCAGGAAACAAATAATCTCTAATCTCTAATAATTTCTACTCCTAATGAAACAGTTGGTAGTCTCCTCCCACCTTCCATGGTTTTTTTGGTACCTCCTCCCACCTTCGCTGGTTTTTTTTCGTAGATTTTTTTCGTTCCCTCCCCTCACTTCATCGGTTTATTTTCGCGTCACCCTCTCACACAACGAAAGAAATCTAAACAGATCAGAACTTTTCATACTGGCGCAAGTTATTTAGTAATGTAGAATCAATCACGAACAATCTCTAAAGATCAAATCTAAATTAATTAACCTTACCTTAAATCACTCAGTTACATTAATTAGAAAACAAATAATTGATTTTCAAAAAATCGCTCAATCACGTAAACCTTACCTTAACTCACGGATGGTAATCAATCTCCAAACAAAGGAAACAATACATCGAGGGAGCAGTAAATAAACTCCCTTTCTTATGACATGTATATGATCTTTCCTACCCTCTACGTTGTCGAGCGTTCTTGACTCTCGAGGCCGATGCTTGGGCTGCGTCACTGGGTCGCGACGGTGCTGGAGGACGAGGACGGCGAGGCCGGGTGCCGCGGCACCGCGTTGGCCGCGGCCGGTGAAGGGGGCAAAGAAGGGCGGCTTCCCTGGCCCTGGCCATGGCCGTGACCCTGTGAGTTGGTGCAGTGGAAGTGGCACTTGAAGGACACGGTGTGGGTGGCCGACGCGCAGACGCGCTTGGAAGCGGGCCCGTGGCCCGTGCCGGACGGCGCCGACGCCGACCCGGGCCACCTCCTCCGCGTATTCTTGGAGCTGTGGCTGGCCGATTTACATGAAATTAATTCCCTCAGTTGTGGTGGCAAATATAATACACATAATCCATATTGTTATGTACTAGCTTGTGTGTGTGAAATAGATGGATTATGGTCCCGTACCCAATAAGATGGATATGTGTGTGTTAGAGAGAGAGAGAGGGAGAGGGGGAGAGAGTGAGGAAGAGGGAGGCAGAGAGTGTGTGTGAGGAATTGATGATAAAAAAGGTCGCCAATGTCACTTGATATATATGAGAATATTAATATTGAACTTTTAAAGTTAATGTGGCCCCGTTGCAACGCACGGGTGTTCTTCTAGTAATAGTATGGAACAATCAAAAATTATAGATACGTTGGAGACGTATCACGCCTCCTCCTTGTCAAGCAAGACAAGGAAGGCTGCCGAAGCCAAGGCCACAGCGGAACGTACCGAATCATCCAACCCGTTGCGCGCCGTGATGCAGAGCCTCCGCGTCCCCATCGGCTCCGACATTGAAGCCACCAACGTTGCGGAGGCCGAGCCCAGCTCAAGGAAAGGCGCCAGCAGATGCTGGACCTGGCCGAGATGCTCGCCGCCAATCAGCGTCGCCTGGATTCCACTCACCTGGAGCGCAACGCCGCCTACGGGTTCACACCCGTCGTGTCCGAGCCGAGCCGGGTCACCGACGTGCGAGCCCGGGGAGAAGCGTGATACATCTCCAACGTATCTACTTTTCTAATAACTTTTGCCCTTGTTTTGGACTCTAACTTGCATGATTTGAATGAAACTAACCCGGACTGACGCTGTTTTCAGCACAACTGCCATGATGTTGTTTTATGTGCAGAAAAGAAAAGTTCTCGGAATGACCTGAAAATCCACAGAGGCACCTTTTGGAATTAATAAGAATTTCTGGGCGAAAGAAATACACCAGGGGGGCCACGGCCTATCCACAAGACAGGGGGGCGCCCCCCCACCCCCCAATAGGGCGCGCCCTCCTATCTCGTGGGCCCCCTAGACCTCCATCGACCTCAACTCCAACTCCATATCTTCTGTCTTGGGGAGAGAAAAATCAGAGAGAAAGTTTCATCGCGTTTTACGACACGGAGCCGCCGCCAAGCCCTAATCTCTCTCGAGAGGGCTGATCTGGAGTCCGTTCGGGGCTCCGGAGAGGGGGGTTTCTTGCCAAGCAAGTACTTAAAGCTATGGTTTCTACTCAAGCTGAGAAAGTACTTAAAGCTCAAAATGATTTACTTGAAGAATTAAATAATAAAAATGACTTTGCTGTTAAAGTGGCTACTAGAACTGGTAGAATGACTCAGGAACCTTTGTATCCTGAAGGCCACCCTAAGAGAATCGAGCAAGATTCTCAGAGAAATAATTTAGAGGCACCTAGTTCTTCTAAAAAGAAGAAAAAGAAAAACGATAGGACTTTGCATGCTTCTAGAGAACCTACTGTGGACACCCCTGAGAACCCCAATGATATTTCTATCTCTGATGCTGAAACACAATCACTTGATGAACATGAACCTAGTGATAATGTTAATGATAATGTTCATGTTGATGCTCAACCTAGCAAAAACAATGAAGTAGAGGTTGAACCTACTGTTGATCTTGATAACCCACAATCAAAGAATCAATAGTATGATAAGAGAGATTTTTCTGCTAGGAAGCACGGTAGAGAAAGAGAACCATGGGTTCAGAAACCCATGCCCTTTCCTCCTAAACCATCCAAGACAAAGGATGATGAGGATTTTGAGCGCTTTGCTGAAATGATTAGACCTATTTTCTTACGTATGCGCTTAACTGATATGCTTAAAGTAAATCCTTATGCTAAGTATATGAAGGATATCATTACAAACAAAAGAAAGATACCGGAAGCTGAAATTTCCACCATGCTTGCTAATTACACCTTTAAGGGTGGAATACCAAAGAAACTTGGAGATCCAGGGGTACCAACTATACCATGCTCTATTAAACGAAACTATGTTAGAACTGCTTTATGTGATCTTGTAGCCGGTGTTAGTGTTATGCCTCTCTCTTTATATTATAGACTTGAATTGAATAAGTTGACACCTACTGAAATATCTTTGCAAATGGCTGATAAATCAACTGCTATACCTGTCGGTATTTGTGAGGATGTGCATGTTGTGGTTGCAAATGTCACTATCTTAACGGACTTTGTTATTCTTGATATTCCCGAGGACGATAGTATGTCTATTATCCTTGGTAGACCCTTTTTGAATATTGCAGGGGCTGTTATTGATTGCAATAAAGGCAATGTCACTTTTCATGTTAATGGTAATGAGCATACGGTACACTTTCCAAGGAAACAATCTCAAGTTCATAGCATCAATTCTATTGGAAAAGTTCCAACTATCATTATTGGAGGTTTTGAATTTCCTCTCCCTACTGTCAAGAAAAAGTATGATATTCTTATTGTTGGGGATATTCATATCCCCGTTGAGGTAACTTAGTGTTATTCGATATTTCTCCGGTTCCGTGTTACTCAGAATGAGTTTGTTAACAAGACTTGATCAACCTTGTTAGTGGATTCATTTTGATGATCATGAGATGGATGAAACTAGAAGGCACAACCTTCTGTACCCTCTTTTTACTTTCTGTTAATTAAATAAAGCAAAAATAGTATTATCCATCTTTTTTTTGTTTTTTCCGTGCTATAAAAAAATATCCCAAAAATAAAAGTGCTCCAAATTCCCTGCAAATTTAGTATGTTTTTTATGGATTATTTGAGGATTTTAGGCACTGAAATCACTATAGGAGGGGCAAGCACCAGGCCACGAGAGTGGAGGGCGCCCCCCCCCCTATAGAGCACGCCCCCTGTCTTGTGGGCCTCTGGTGGGCCCCCTCCACTTATGCCAGCACCCACACACTTCATCTTCTACCCAAAAAAATCCCCATCCAGCTCAAGCACGAGTTCTAGCTCATTTTGCTGCGATTTTCGGTCTCCTTTCTCAAAGCTCCATTCACAAAACTGCTTTGGGAGATTGTTGCTTGGTATGTGACTCCTCCATTGATCCAATAAGTTTTTGTTCTAGTGCGTTATTCATTGCAAATCCTTGCTGCCTTGGTGACCCTGTTCTTGAGCTTGCATGTTAAATTTATGAGGTCCCAAGCATTTCTAATGCATGATATAGGCTCTAGGCACTTGTAGGAGTAGTTGCTACCAATCTTGTTTAATTTTATTCACTTTTATTTTGAAGTTACTAAAATTTCAGAATTATTTCAGAAAAATAAATATGCTTAGGAGAATGTACCAAGGTGGTTCCTCGGTGAAGAAAGGGCCCAGGATTGCTATACGTGAGCAAGATGTTGAATTGTCGAGGAACGCGGATGTACGAGCTTGTGAGTGGCCATTCGATGATTTTATGGTCAAAGCAGGCTTTAAGGAGGAATTTGATGCATATGTGCGTAATGCAGAGCTGGAGGACTTCTTACAAGATAAATGTCCACAGTACTATCAATTGACCGATTCCTTTATGTGGAGGTTTAAATATAATTGTACGCATAATTCTGCTATTCTCATATTTGATATTTATGATGCATCTTATACCATGGATTTAGATGATTTCACAATTGCTTGCAAACACCCGCAATGGGGTAATATTAATGATCCTCACAAATCTGAATTTAGAGATTTTCTTGCTAGTATTACTGTGGGAGAATCTAGGGACATAGCACAAGCTACCATAGGGAGCATTCATTTTCCTGCTATACATTATTTTGCTCTCTTCATCAGTAGAGGTATTAATGGTAAGGATGAAGCATGTCACATGTGTGTCCCTGATCTGAGTATCCTCAAGAGTGCTGTGTTAGGTTATAAAGGTTATAACTTGGGGGCAATAGTTGCACGTAGGTTGCAGAATAATAGTAGAAAGGGAAATTTATTTGGAGGAATTTATGCAACCCGTGTGGCTAATTATCTTGGTATAGCCCCACGAGAGGGAGATATGATAATACCTCCTGTTTATTTGGATTATGAAGCTATGGTCAGTCATCAATTTCTTGGGAGGAATGAACAATTCCGCCAATATCGACTAACCTATGACAGACGCAATGTCGTCCATGTTACTCTTCCTGCTCCCTACCTTTTTGGTTATCAGGAAAAAGGAAGATATGTTCTCACCAGGGAGGAAGCAGCTGAACACGAGAGGAGAGCGGAGGCAGCTCACCAACACGCTGCAGCTCAGGAGGCGGTTGCCGCTGCATCACAGTACGACCCTGGTTTCCCTTATGGATATCAGCCAAGCGGTCCCTGGTATTAGACCAACTTAGGCCAAAAGCCTAAGCTTGGGGGAGTACGTATTTCTCACCGGCTTTACATTCATGTTCACACACTAGTTGTCGGTGCTCATGCTCTTTCATTGTATTATCCATGTTAGTTTAAATTTCTTTTTCTAGTTTTCTTCTTATATGTTTGATAAACCTTGAGAAAAACCAAAAAAATTAGTTAGTTTAATTTCCATGCTTGTAGTAGAAATTAAAATGAAAACCCAAAAAGATTTCTAGTTCTTCTTCTTTCTTGTTGGGAGCTTTCCCGTGTAAATAGTTTTATTTTCTTTCCTTTGGGGGTCGAGAAGACCATATTGAAAATGCTTAGTGGCTCTCATATGCATGATTATTTATTTAATTTAGAGCCCATATTACTTGTCTTCTCTTTTGAGTTGAATGCTTGCAGATTCTAGCTTAGTCCAATGCACGTGCACTCTTATTATTATACACATCGTTCGGTCGTGCAAGTGAAAGGCAATAATGACGACAGATGATGGACTTATTGGGATGAGAGAAGCTGGTATGAACTCGACCTCTCTTGTTTTTGTAAATATAATGAGTTCATCGTCCCTGAGTCGGCTTATTATGAAGTAAACATATTTGCAATAACATTTAGAGATTATAGTTGCTTGTGCCATGCTTGATTAGCTATGAGTTATAATGGTTTACCTTGCGTGCCAACATGCTATTAGAATGATTATGATGTGGTATGATGGGATGGTATCCTCCTTTGAATGAATTGAGTGACTCGACTTGGCACATGTTCACGCATGTAGTTGAATAAATCAACATAGCCTTCACGATATTTATGTTCATGGTGGATTATATCCTACTCATGTTTGTATTCGGTGTGAATTAGTTTTAATGCATGTTTATGACTGTTGTTGCTCTCTCAGTTGGTCGCTTCCCAGCCTTTTGCTAGCCTTCACCTGTACTAAGCAGGAATACTGCTTGTGCATCCAAAATCCTTTAACCCCAAAGTTGTTCCATATGAGTCCACTATACCTTCCTATATGCGGTATTTACCTGCCGTTCCAAGTAAATTTGTATGTGCCAAACTCCAAACCTTCAAATGAAATTTTGTTTTGTATGCTCGAGCAGCTCATCTTACAACTAGGGCTGCCTATATCTTCCATTCTAGGTGGGTTATTCTCAAGAGGAGTGGACTCCGCTCCTCATTCATGAGAAAGGGCTGGTAACCGGGATGCCCAGTCCCATGATCCAAAAAATCAAAGCAAATCAAAATAATTAAACAAAACTCCCCCAGGGCTGTTATTAGTTGGAGGCACTCGTTGTGTCGAGAAAGCCATGGATTGGTGCTTGTTGGTGGTTGAGGGAGTACAAACTTTTACCATTCTGTTTGGGAACTGCCTATAATGCATTTAGTATGGAAGATACAGCCATCCCATAGTTGTTGCGTTGACAGCGAAAGTATGCCGCTCAAAATGTTATTCAATCTTCGTTTTATAATCGAGCTCTGGCACCTCTACAAATCCCTGCTTCTCTCTGCGAAGGGCCTATCTATTTACTTTTACGTTGAGTCATCACCCTTCTTATTAAAAAGCACCCGCTGGAGAGCACACTGTCATTTGCATTCATTACTATTGGTTTATATTGGGTATGGCTTGACTAGATCTCTTTTACCATGAATTACAATGTTTAGTCAGTCCTTGATCTTTAAAGGTGCTCTGCATTTATGTTTTGCGGTCTCAGAAAGGGCTAGCGAGATACCATTTTGTTATATCTTGTTATGATTGTTTTGAGAAAGTGTTGTCATCCGAGTTTTATTATTATGGCTCGCTAGCTGATTATGTTATTGATATGAGTAATTGTGAGACCTATGTGCTATTGTGAGTATGGTTAGTTCATAATATTTGCTGAAACCTGAATGCTGGCTTTGCATGTTTACAACAACAAGAGCAAATAGAGTTTGTAAAAGTTTTTCTTTATCACTTTCAGTCTATCAACTGAATTGCTTGAGGACAAGCAAAGGTTTAAGCTTGGGGGAGTTGATACGTCTCCAACGTATCTACTTTTCCAAACACTTTTGCCCTTGTTTTGGACCCTAACTTGCATGATTTGAATGAAACTAACCCGGACAGACGTTGTTTTCAGCAGAACTGCCATAATGTTGTTTTATGTGTAGGAAAGAAAAGTTCTCGGAATGTCCTGAAAATCCACGGAGGCACTTTTTGGAATTAATAAGAATTTCTGGGCGAAAGAAATACACCAGGGGGCCCACGGCCTGTCCATGAGACAGGGGGCACCCCCCCTATAGGGCGCGCCCTCCTATCTCATGGGCCCCCTGGACCTCCACCGACCTCAACTCCAACTCCATATCTTCCGTCTCGGGGAGAAAAAAATAGAGAGAAAGTTTCATCGTGTTTTATGACGCGGAGCCGCCGCCAAGCCATAATCTCTCTTGGGAGGGCTGATCTGGAGTCCGCTCGGGGCTCCGGAGAGGGGGATTCATCGCCGTCGTCATCATCAACCATCCTCCATCACCAATTTCATGATGCTCACCTCCGTGCGTGAGTAATTCCATCATAGGCTTGCTGGACGGTGATGGGTTGGATGAGATTTACCATGTAATCAAGTTAGTTTTGTTAGGGTTTGATCCCTGGTATCCACTATGTTCTGAGATTGATATTGCTATGACTTTGCTATGCTTAATGCTTGTCACTAGGGCCCGAGTGCCATGATTTCAGATCTGAACCTATTATGTTTTCGTGAATATATGTGTGTTCTTGATCCTATCTTGCAAGTCTATAGTCACCTATTATGTGTTATGATCCGACAATCCCGAAGTGACAATAATCGGGATACTTCTCGGTGATGACCGTAGTTTGAGGACTTCATGTATTCACTATGTGTTAATGCTTTGGTCCGGTTCTCTATTAAAAGGAGGCTTTAATATCCCTTAGTTTCCACAAGGACCCTGCTGCCACGGGAGGGTAGGACAAAAGATGTCATGCAAGTTCTTTTCCATAAGCACGTATCACTATTTACGGAATACATGCCTACATTACATTGATGAATTGGAGCTAGTTCTGTGTCACCCTATGTTATAGCTATTACATGAGCAATTGCATCCGGCATAATTATCCATCACTGATCCATTGCCTACCTGCTTTTCACATATTGTTCTTCTCTTATTTACTTTTCCATTGCTGCTGCTACAACTACTACAAAACACCAAAAACATTGCTACTATTATCTTTACTTTTGCCACCGTTACCTTTATTATCATACTACTTTGCTACTAAATACTTTGTTGCAGATACTAAGTTATCCAGGTGTGGTTGACTTGACAACTCAACTGCTAATACTCAAGAATATTCTTTGGCTCCCCTTGTGTCGAATCAATAAATTTGGGTTGAATACTTACCCTCGAAAGTTGTTGCGATCCCCTACACTTGTGGGTTATCAAAGCGCTTGGCCGCACCCTCGGCGCCAAACCGACCGTCTATGAGACCCCAGTGAAGAACATGCGTGCTGCCCAGGTGGCCGCGGTTGCCCTGGACCAGCTCACATGCGAGGAGCCGAAGGAGCACATCAAGCGGATGCACGACCTCCTCAACGCGGCATACGCCCAGCAAGACCGCCTCAACCAGCTCGCCAAGCCGGCGGGACCCGGCTCTGCCCGTGTCCGCGGACCCAGCGAACTTCAGCACACGGCGTCCTCGCCTCCCGGCGAGGCGCATTCTGGCCGAGAACAGACTCGGCGCGACCCAGCTGCTACGGCCGCCAGTGTCCTGCGCGACGAGCCTGCCCTAGCAAACCCGCGCGGACACGGCCAGCCTGGCCCGCGTCCGGCTCTGACCGACCGGGCCCCCCGTGGCCCGGTCGCCAGTCGGCTCGGCGCACGTGGCATCGACGACGCCGACGCTCGCCACCACCTCGACCAACTCGCTCACTCCCTGGAGGTGTAGGAAAGCGGCGCCATTGGGCCGGCGTGCTTCGGCCCACGCATCCGGGAAGAGCCTTTTCCAAAAGGGTTCATGCTTCCCCGCGACACCCCCAAGTACAATGGGACCGTGAAGCCAGAGGACTGGCTCACCGACTACACCACCGCCATTGGCATCACCGGCGCCAATCGCCGACTCGTTGTGCGCTACGCACCACTCATGTTCCAAGGGTCGCCCCGCATCTGGTTGAAAAGTCTGCCAATGGGCAGCGTCAACACATGGGTCGATTTCGAGCAGGCCTTCGTCCGCAACATCATGAGAACCTACAAGCGACCCAGTCGCCCTAGCCATCTCACCATGTGCATCCAGGGGCCGACAGAGACCGGCCGCGAGTACCTCGCATGCTGGACCGAGCTCCGGAACAGCTGCGAGGGCGTCCACGAAGTCCAAGCAATCTAGTACTTCGTCAACGGGTGCCGACACGGCACCCTCCTCAAGCACAAGCTCTTGCGCTCTGAGCCGGCCACCATGGCCGTACTCATGGTGACGACGGACAAGTACGCCAACGCCGACTCCGCCATGAAGATCCAGGTGGCGTTGGATGAAGCCGGCAAGGCAAAGCCGGTTCCCTCTCCGAAGTCGGCCGGCGAGAGCAGCCGGCAGCAGCGTCACCAGAACAACAAGCGCAAGGCCGACCAGACGGATCGGCGCTACGACAACCGGCTCGTCATGGCCACCGAGCCCGCGGTGGACCCAACAGCCAAGCATCGGCAGACCGGCAAGACGGCATGGCAAACCGCCATGAGCTTCGAAGAGATGCTCGACGCCCCCTGCAAGCACCACAGCGGCGCAAGGCCGTCCACGCACACGCTTCGGCAGTGCGGCATCACCAAGCGCATCATGAGGGGCGACGTCCTGCCTCCTCTGGCTCCGGCTCTGGGCGCGGGGCAGCCGCCTCCGCCTCCACCACTGCACCCAGCCGGCGGCACGATGTGTGACGACGCCTACCCGGACCAGAACGCGCCTACGTTGTCTTCACCATCCTCGGCGACGACAAGCGAAGCAAGCTCCTCCTTCGGCATGAGGTGAACACCGTTGTCCCGGCCAAACCAAGGTTCATGCACTGGTCCGACCGCCCGGTCACCTGGACCCGGGAAGACCACTCGGCTATCATGCCGAATCCGAGTGGCTACGCCCTCGTCCTCAACCCCACCATCGTTGTGCGATGTACATGCAAGTTTTCCTGAGTCCTCATCAACGGCGGCAGCAGCATCAACATCCTCTACCACGACACGATGACCAAGCTCGGCCTCGAGGCCAAGGACCTGGAGCCGACCCGGACGATCTTCCACGCCATCATTCCTGGCCTCTCCTACTCTCCCATTGGCCGGGTCCGGCTCGACGTCCTGTTCGATGACAACAGCCATTTTCGGCGCGAGCCGATATGGTTCGAGGTGGTGGACCTGTCCAGCGCATACCACGCGTTGCTGGGCCGACCCGTGCTCGCCAAATTCATGGTGGTCCCCCACTACGTGTATCTGAAGATGAAGATGCCGGGTCCGAAAGGCCTCATCACCATCATCGGCGACTACCGCAAGTCCCTGGAATGCGCCCGAGACGGCACCAAGCTGGCCGAGGAGCGGCGCCAGTTCGACCGGATCGTCGCCATGGCGGGCGAGGCCTCGGCCGTGTCGATCCCGGCCGAGGAACCGGCCGACGAAGCCGCCTTCAAGCCCTCAAAGGAGACCAAGAAAGTGAAGCTGAACCCAGAAACCCCCAGTGGGTGGGTGGGTCTGCTACCTAACAGATTATACTAAGATATCTCAGGCATCTCTAGTGCCGGGTCGCGACATCGACGGCTCTCCCCTCGCGGCCTCCGAGTCCAGCGAGGTACGGGTGTCCTCCTCGGCACCCCTGTCGCGGTTGACGCACGTCTCCTCGGAGTGCCCTCCGGGTCATGAAGAAGTAAGTCGTAGTGGTCGCCGGCCACGACTCCGCAATCTTCCGCCCGCTCTGGGTGGAACTCCTCATGGAAGGTGAACTCAGCGATGTAGCTAGCCCGGGAGGCGATCCAGCCGGCCTACTCCTGCAGCTGCTGCTCCGAGCCGGCCCGTTGGCCCATCTACGCATCCAACTGCCGGTCCGGGTGCTAGGATAGCACAAACCGAAGCGCCATCTCGGCGCCGGCACGAGCGGCGGAAACGCGCCACTCATGGAGCCGGTTCGGCCCCATCTCCAGCCAGCGCGCGAGCCGCGTGAAGCTGTTCGGGGCAATAGAGCCCGACCAAAGGGCCGTCATCATCACTATGCCAGCTTGGGACGGTCGCCCCATCTGCTCCCCAGGACCCGCAGGCGGGCCTCGGCGGCGGTCATGATCTCCGGGAAGGTCCACGCCACCTGCGGGTCGGTCCCGGATCTAACAGCCCCCTGCGGGTCGTGCTGGAAGCGGACGGTTTCCTCCGCCAGCCGATGCATCTTTGGGAAGGCCCCTACAAGAAAGCAAAGCGAGTCAGGAAAAAGGGACAACAAGGACGAAAGGCCGGATCCCAACCGGGCAAAACTCAAGAAAAGCACTTATTGGAGAAGGATTCTTCCAGGTGCTGCGCTTCAAGCAACGTACCGCGCCGCTCCCGATCAATGGTGCGGTCGTGCTCCTGGAGCGCCCTATCCAAGTCGGCCACCTTGGCAAGGGCCGCCTTCGACTCGGCGTCCTTTTCCTCGGTCGCCTTCTCGGACGCCTCGCGATGGCAGGCCTCGTCCTGACGCACTCCCTCCGTCGCGGTAGCCTGCCCCCTCAGGCACTCCACCTCGGCCTGGAGCCGGCCCTTGTCATCAGCCAGCCGGCCGCGTTGCTGGTCTGCCTTGACCAGGTCCTACTGCGCCTCCACCACCTTAGTGGCCTCCACCTTGAGGAGCTCCACCTCGGCCTCAAGCCGGCTCTTGTGGCCCCCAACTGCTCCCGCAGCTGGTTGGCCTCGTCGAGCAACCACCGAGCCGCCGCCTCCTCCGCCTTCACCTGCGCCACCTCGGCCCCAAGAAGGTCGGTGTCGGCAACAAGCCGGTCGTAGTGATGGCCAGTCCGGAGCAGTCGGGTCTGCCGAGATAGCACCTGGCTATGAAAAGGAATATTTCAGAAAAGGAAAGAGCAAGACTTAAGATTTGGCCCAACTATTACACAGTTGGCCCGAATCTCGGGGGCTACACCCAGTGGGTGCGCTAGCGCGCCCCCACTAGAAAAGAGCACGAAGATACCTGCGGCGACGCGGAGCTCCTCCTCCTTGGCGGTGAGCTGCTCCTTGAGCTCCCGGTATTTACCCAGGAGGTGGTTGAAGGTGCCGACCCGGTAGGCGTCGAGTTGCTGAAAAAGGCAGTAATCAGAACAAAGACAACATTCTAAAGATTCAACCCAACTACTACGTAGTTGGCCCGAACCTCGGGGGCTACACCCAGTGGGTGTGCTAGCGCGCCCCCACAAAGAAGAAGCCACAGAAGAAGCTTACCAGCACGGCGCTCAAGATCCCACGTCTGCTCCACCTCTGCCTGGGCGAAGGCCTCGAGCCAGTCCGTCCGCCCGCGCAGGCGGCGGTTGACGGCGTCCATTGCCGCCTCCTCCTGGGTCTGGGCCCCGAAGACCATGGCGCTCCCGCCCCGCGTCGGCTACGACGCGGCGGCCTGACGCCCCCCTCCCTGCCGGGCACCAGGGGATGCTCCCCGCTGGCCGCTCTCGACGCGGCCAACACCTCCTCCGACGCCCTCTCCAGTGTCGCCGACGACCCAGACGCCGGGACGGCCTGCGACCCAACCACCGGCTCAGCAGCCGGGGTGCCCTGCGGAACCTCCACCCGCGGTGCCTCCTCCAACACCAGCGACGTCCCTTGCGGCACCGCCCGTGGCGCCTCCTCCAAGACGGCGCCATCGCCGCCTCCGCCGACCCCCACCTGCTCGACAACGTCGACCCACGACGGGGTGTCGTCCTCCACCTCCACGACCTCCTGGTCGAGGACCACCTTGTTTGCCTGGCCTCCTCAGCCGCACTCCCTCACCGATGACGGTTCGAAGACCGTCACTGCCACCACCATGCCCTCCGGCATCTCGCGCCATGCCGGCTCCTCGCCGGCTCGCGCCCACGCCACCGTAGCGTCTGTCCAAGCCCGGACCGACGCCGCCTCCAGCTCCGCCTCGGCCCCGTTCCTATCCCGCCAGGCCAGACCCTCGGCGTCTGGTGGGTCCATGCCAAGGTCCGGGTCGGCCGGCTCCTCCTCCTGGACCCGGTCGACGGGTTCGGACCGGCTCCTCCTCCTGGACCTGGTCGACGGGGTCAGACCGGCTCCTGCGGAACCCAGCCTCCTCGGCGTCTGCGACATCCACCGCCGCCCTCGCCAGCACGATCGGTGACCTGAAGAAGAAGAGAAAATGAGCAAAAGCCATGTTGGCTCGACTACTTGGACGCAGGCAGAAGAAGAAACTTACCCCTGCGAGACCGGGACGGGGGCCGGCCTCCCCTGCCCGGTGTCGTGCTTCCTCTTGGACGGCCTCGCGCTCCCAGCCAGGTCCGCCGCACTTCAGGGCCCGGGGCCGCGGCGCGACACTGTCCTTCCCATGTGGACGACTCGGCGTCGCTCCACGCGATAACCCGGCTCCGCTCGCGTCGCCACCTCCTCCGTGCAACGCCACTACGTCAGCAACCAGCGTCAGCGTCGCCCGCTCCATGTCATGACCAACAACTCAAGAAACACAAAAGAGAAGACAAGAAGGCAGGACTTACCCGTGTGACGCCCGGCGCCGATGTCGACCTCGTCCTCCTCCCCTCCGCCGTGGGCCGCGGGCTCCTCCGACGCTGCCAGCACCACCTACGACGGAGCCCGGGCGTAAGGGTGCTGGATGGCATTCATAAGCACATCCCGCGTCGCGTCGGGACAAACGAGGAGATGCGCAACAGCAAAGTAAGGACACCACATACTCACCAGAGGCGCCGTATTCGATTCGCTGTACGGCGCCTTGCCGAACCGCCAGTCATCCCCAGGTTGGCCTTGGAGATGTTGTTCACCTGGCGCGTGATCTGGTCCATCGACAGACGTGTCACCCCCATGCGATTGGGGTCCTAAATATTAGCCATCTCGCTGATGAGGCAGGTGCGCCACTACAGCGGGAGAACCCGACGCATGATGAATCCAGCGATGAGGTCGTTGCTAGTGAGCCCCTCCCACATCTTCATCACCGCTACCCGTTCGCAGTGATTGAGGATCTCCTGCGACAGGTTCCTTCGGGAGTAGCCCAGTTCATCTTCGCACGTGGTGGCACGATGACGAAGGGCGGAAGGTTGATGCGGTCCGCCCCCAAGTTGCGGACATAGAAGAAGGAGTTCTGCCATTTCTTGGAAGAGTCCTCCAGCGGAATTTTGGGGCAGTCCGCCCCCGACCGCTTAGAGATGACGGCGGCGCCGCAATCGGCGAACTCCACGGCCGTCGGCCCCTGCTGCTTCAGGGATAAGAGGCGCGCCCAGAGGTCGATCGTGGGCTCGACCTCCAGGTACCCCTCGCAGAGGGTGACAAAGCCCGCCAGCTGGACGATGGCGCCGGCGCCAAGATGGTGGGGCTGGGGCCCGAAGAACTCCAGGAACGTGCGGAAGAAGGTGCTCGCCGGCAGCCCAAACCCGCGCTTGAAATGCGTGAGGAAGACCACACACTCTGCACCCTGGGGCTGCGGCCTCTGTTCACCCCGTGGCAGGCGAACGGCGACCTCCGTCACCCGCGGCAACCGCCGGAAGGAGCGGAGGTAGGCGATGCCCTCGATGGTGACATTCGAGCCCATTCAAGAGCCTGACGGCAGCGCCATCAATGAAGACGAGAAAGGAAGAAAGAAGATGGACGACGACGAGGCTCTGCTCGAAGCAACGGGCATCGCAGCGCGGCGGTCGCAAGAGGCAGAGCAAGGGCGACGAGGCAGGAGGGCGCGAGCGAGAATAATGTCCGCCATCCCCCTCATCCCGGTTTATAGCCCTCGGTTTTAATGTGGGGGAGTGGGATCATTTGCGCTTGCCTTTCCCACTACGCCGCAATAAGTGCGCACGTACGCGAGCAATAACTGCATGAGGAAGAGCAATCGACCCCCGTACGCCGCAATAAATCTGCATGCGCGGGCCAAGGGCACGCGGCGGCAGGCCCCAACCCGTCGCCCAGTCCCATGACGTGCGTGGCCTGTCAGGCCCCTCTGACTTCTGGGCACCACGTGGGACCCGCGTGAAGCCCGAGGGATTGCTCCAAGATTCGATGGACTCCTAAGTTCCCGCCACTGCCGGGATGCCATGATCCGGTTTCCGAAAAAACCGGCACACAGTGGGTGTTATCGGACCTGGCGCTCGCAGAATTCGCCTTGCTTAAGGGGGAAACTGCGAAGGCCCTCCCATCTAAAGACGGCGGACCTTCACAGCTTCGGGGACTACTGTCGGGGGGGGGGGGTGAACCCCGGACAGGCAACGGAACCCGGATCGTTTTCAAAAACAACGGGGCCGTCATCGCCCCTCAAACCGGCGTGTGGTTGGCCGGGTCAGTCGACCCGACCAGGCCCCGCGACTTGGCCGAACTCTCCGACCCGGCCGGGCACCTCAACTCGGCATCGACAACTAGTACAAGACAGCCGAACCCGGCGCAACCAATGCTTCACCAACAAGCCAGCTCCACCCATGGCGTGCTCCGCAAGCCAGCCACGGGTCAGCTCCCATCCCATCTAGGCCGTGCGATGGGACGAGTCTTCAGCCACTGATGACCAAGGCAACAGTGCCCCGCCCATGCCTCTGGTCGGCCAGAGCGTGGCAACAGTGCCCCTCACCTACCCGCTGACCAGGGCCGGCGTGGCTACAGTGCCCCCGTCGTCACTGCTGATGATAGCAAGCAGCGACCTGACAGAGCGCCACTGTACACGACTCGACTCAGCCATGCCCTGACGATCGACAAGATGGCGCACAGTTCCCCTAGGCACACGGGGTCTGCACCTAGGGGAACCTGGCGAACCACAGGCCCCCAACGGGTCCCAGCCTGGGTCCTCAGACACTGACGACCCGGGCCCACCAACTTGTAACATTACCATTGTACCCCTGGGGGGTTGGCCTATAAAACCCCCCAGGAGCCCTCGCGTATACGGGCAAGTAAGCAAGCAGAAGGATAGAGACGTTAGCCACCCATCAGTAGGATCCACCCAGGGAGAAGGAGCAGCCTAAGCCTTGGCCAGCCTTCCTTCCTCCTCCATACAGCTCCAGGAGCAACCTTGTATTGTCGCATATCAAGCACACTCGGCAGGACTAGGGGTGTTATCTTTCCGAAGAGCCCCAAACCTGGGTACGTCTTACGTCCCGCGCTCGCTCATGCCAACCCCGCCTCTGGAGCCCACCAGTGCCCTCGAGCCCCCTCCTCTCTTTAGCCATCCCATGGCATCTGTCATGCACCCACCACGACATCATCGGAGAGGCCTTGGAGATTATGTAGAGGCCCTCAGTGGTTGGTTCCCCCTCCGGTGGAGCGCCGGCAAAGGCTCCAAGATGGGATCTCGCGGATACAGAAGGTTGCGGCAGTGGAAATAGTTTTTCATGGTGCTCCTGGATCTTCTCGGGGTACATGGATATATATAGGTGAATGAGGTAGGTCAAGGGAGCCACGAGGGGCCCACAAGGGTGGGGGCGCGCCCACCCCCCTAGGGCGCGCCCTCCTGCCTCGTGGCCGCCTCGACTATTTCTTGACGTCCACTCCAAGTCTCCTAGATTGCGTTTGTTCCAAAAAGATCGCTCCCGAAGGTTTCATTCCGTTTGGACTCCGTTTGATATTCCTTTTTCTTTGAAACACTGAAATAGGCAAAAAACAGCAATTCGGGCTGGGCCTCCGGTTAGTAGGTTAGTCCCAAAATTGATATAAAAGTGTAAAGTAAAGCCAATAAACATCCAAAACGGGAAATATAATAGCATGGAAAAATCAAAAATTATAGATACGTTGGAGACGTATCAATCACCACACCTCTGCTTGGAGTGTTTATATACTTGATCATGCATGACTTCCTTTTCTTATGTACCAACTCCCTAATCATGCTTTGTGTTTTCAGTTCGCTATCTTAGGAGAACCTGGTGTGCTATATGGGGAAGCAAAGCAGCAGCCCAAAACTCTGACCTGCGACTCCAGATGAAGGAACCACGATGCACCATGCTGCTCCCTTGGAAGGCCGACTGAGCGACACGGCGGCGAAGGCGGCGAACGAGCTGCTGCCGTCTGGCGCTAGCGGCAACCTGAGCAGCCTCTGCTCCTGGGTTGACAAGGTTAGGTTCAGGTACCACTGGTCGGCACCGCTCCACTTCATCGACGTCCCCGACAACGTCTGCAGCTACTACTACGATAGTACGTAGCAATTAACCCACACCCTGTTCTGTTGGACTGATACTGACTGCAGCAGAATGGTCTATCTGTTGTCTCAGGGGACTGCAAGGACGAGGAGGGCGTCAAGGGTCGCCATGTCGCCGGCGCCATCAACAGTTACACCTCCCAGCTCCTCACCTACGGATCATCATCGCAATCGCCATATTGCAAATCTTCCTGCCAATGTAATGTTTAGTTAGATCATACAAACTTCAGAGCATCACTTTTGGTTGACTGAATTAGTATTGAAGATGCCATGTTTTTTCTGCATGGAATACTGCAGATAACCTGACAAAAGCGCTCTTGTTCCTCTCACCCTTCATGGGCGACATCCACAGATAGTACTCCTGCCAAATACCCAAGCGCTCAATTTTTGCAAGTGTTTTTGTTGTGGGTTGCAACTTAAGCGGATGCTTCTTGTTTATGTAGCCACTGCATGTGGGGTCCGCCTATGACAAAGGAGGGAACACCATCAACGTCCACTGGTATAGAAGGAAATCTGTACTCCACCATGTAAGGCTAGTTAAGATTTGAGGTTGAACCCTTCTCTGTGTAGTATGATTCCGAGGAAACATATGGCAATAATGCTGAAACTTTTCATGTTGGCGTTGCTATGTTATATGTGGTGGTGCCAAACAAAACTCATATGCTTATGTTGCGCTTACTTTTAATCTTGTGAACATGACAATTTAGAGGATGTATTGTAGTTCCACTCATTTATTATGTGTGATGAGCTTACTTTTGTACTGTAGCGACCTTCTTGTTTACTTTGCTGAATTCTGTCTTGTGTATTAATCATGAGTTACTAGCATTTGGCTTCTCTGTGCTAATTAAACCTCATAAGTATGTATACTTCTTTGAGATACAAATTCCACATTGCATGCTTATGAGGTTCAATTTCTACAGATGTTGCCAAATGAATGTGTCAACGTGTCTCTTCTTAGGGGTTGATTTAAACCGCATATGATCTTTTGTTGTTCAAACATTGAAATCCTGGTTCATTTTTCAAACATCTAAATGTTGTTGACCCTGTCCTTCTATGCTTAAATGATAAAAATGTCGCACTTTGCTTGTTCTAACCACTTTGCTTGATAACTTGCAGATGCTGGCCTTCATTCATGTTTTGTCGTGAGGTCCAGGATGAACAAGTTGGGAGAAGCAGTGGAGCTAGTTATACTGTGATAGCTGTGTTACCTGATGTGAACATTTTTTATTGTAAATCTAATGTGAACCATGTTTGATTGTAATAATGTGCCAAGTTTGGCTCTTTTTAATTGTATTCATGATGTGAACCATATTTTTCCGGATTAGTCGTGCTTTGTTTGCGCATTTTGTTTTCTCTCTATTCTGATTTAAATATTGTTATTTATTTACTGGAAAATTGAGATCTGAAGAATATAACAGTGACAACTGGGACCCACTTATTAGAACCTGACAACTGGGTCCCATCTCACTAGTGGGCCCATCTTTTGAAAAAAATAAAATCAAAACATGAGAGGCCCAGCAAAGAAATGGCCCAGAAAAATACATGATCAAAAAGAAAATCTGCTGTTAAAAGGGCCATGCAAAGAAGTTAATAAGGCTGAATTGTTTGGGCCAGGCCCATGTAGCTAATAAAAGCACACGAAAAAATACATTAAAAAGGCTAAATTAATGGGCTCGGCCCATGTAAAACACCGAATTGGACCGGACTGATTCTTATCCACGACAGCTTGCCACGTTGGATCCTACGTGGCCTGGGGAGGCTACCGGTGACCAAAAATTTGGTCGTGGAACCAACGACCTTTTACATATCACAAAGAAGGTCGTTAATTTCAGTTTACGACCGCCAGCTTTTGACCATCTGTTTTTGGTCACAAAAAGGTTGCAAATAAAAAACAATGACCATTCAGCGACCAATTGTGATGGTCGCTAGTTGACATATTTCTTGTAGTGGTTATGTCGTGGATTTGTCACGGCAGATGTCCTAGCGAAAGGACTTAGTCGTGGAGCCATCGCTACGAGTTTACTTTAAGGGGTTAAAGCGGACACAAAGACACGAGGGTTTATACTAGTTCGGCCCCTTCGATGAAGGTAAAAGCCTACGTCTAGTTGTGATAGAATTGATGTGGTCTCGATGGCTAGGGAGCAAACAAGCTTCGCCTAGGCCCGAGTTGTGGTTGTCCCCTGAACCGCCGCCGGGTCGTCCCCTTATATACACGGGTGACGCCAGTCGGTCCATAGAGTCCCAGCCGGTTCATATTCGTATCCCGGTCGGTATCTCTCTATTCCTAACTTACAATACAAGCTATACATCAGGTCGGTTTTACTGATACAGATTCTAAACCGACTATAGGCCTTGGGCCTTCACCTGCTTATACCACTATGACGTTAACCCGGCCCAAATAAGCCGGTTTACGCCCAGTGGTAATATCCCCAACATTAGGCCCCAGATTGATTTGAACTGGTTCATGTCAATCCTTCACACCATCTTGTGTCTTGGATGTCTTCTGTTAATTGGCAAATCTCCATGTCGTCATCATTTTTGGTCACTGTAAACCGGCATGACGTCATCAGTTTTGGCTACTATAAACCGGCATGACGTCATTATGAAATTCATAACGCCCTCTTAATGACAGCTCCTGGATTCGCGCGTTTGACCTAGCTCAGTTGCCTTATAAATAAGACCGAAGGGTCATTTCCTTCTTCTTCCCCTTCGTCCCTTCTTCTTCTTCTTCCTTACGTCGCCGGCCTTAGAGCTCCGCCACCACCGTCGACCTCTGCCTCGTCTCAGGCTGCTGCATCAACCTGCACGTACCAGAGTGTCGCGGCGTCTTTCCGCATCCTCTTCGTTCCTGGTAAGTTCTCTCTCCCTCTTAACCTAGATCTATTCTTAGGGTTCCATGTTCCTGCTATGTTCATGGCGCGTTCATAGCTGCTCTCTGATCTTGAATGCATCCGTGAACTCTTGTTGTGTTTAGTAGCGATCCCTTTAGCATCCGCTTACCATTTCTCATCCAGACTTATAGATCTCCCGCATCTATCCACTCAATGGTTCACTTCTGTTTCCGTCTTAGTCTTCAAAATACTTCCTGTTTTTTTATGAGCTTGCTATAGATCCGTGGCTGTAACATAACTTTGTGAAACTTGTTTCTGCATAACTAGTTATCCATAGTTTCGATTACTTTCGATACTTAGGCCAGGCGGTTTAACTTCACCATAGAGAAAAAATAGCTAGACCAGTATATATATCATTAGTCCCCTGGTTGAACCGCCAGAATCCATCTGATGCTGTGTTGTAGAAGACCGGTTTATGGTGCTGCCTCCGGTTTACCGTAATTAGATCACCACCGTTTTACCCGGCATATGCTTGAACCGAATCATTTATTCCTTGTAGATCTTGTCATGGCCAAACAAGTGTACGAGTGCAATTGGGTTCCCTCCCGTGTCACAGAATCACAGCTGAACGACCTAGTCCTGATTGGTGCTTTGGATAGCAAAGAAACGATTCATTGGAGGGTTCCTAGAGATGAATGTCCTCCTACACCCCAGGAAGGAGAGGTCGTGGTCTTCACAGATCATATGGCCCGGGGCTTCAAACCGCCCGGCTCCAAATTTTATCGGGACGTGTTAGCCAACTTTCAACTCCGTCCATAGGATATTGGCCCCAACTCTGTCACCAACCTATGTCACTTTCAAGTACTTTCTGAGGCATACCTTCAAGAGGAGCCTTCCGTCGAGTTATTCAGAGACCTCTTTCATCTGAACCGTCATACTGAATTCACTGACGGCCCTAATACCGAACTGGGCGGTATGGCCATTCAGAAGAGGAAAGAAATCACCTACCCTCACGTCAAACTCCATACTCACCCCAAGGAATGGAACGTAACTTGGTTTTATTGCAAGGATACATCTCCTGACAACGAAAATCCCTTGCCTGGCTTCCGTCCGGAACGGCTCAGCAACACTCACCCCTTTCCACAAAGGCTAAACGCCAAGGAGAGAATTAAATATGCTCCTCAACTGTCCAAGCTCCGGGCCTTCATGGCCAACGGTTTAACAGGAATAGACCTTGCACGCTGCTGGATATCATGGAGTATTTTGCCTCTAAGCCGCCGCCCAAATTTGATGTGTGAGTATACTGATAGTGTCGATGACCCACTCCGACACACTAAAATCCAACTCCCTGAGGATGAAGTCACAGAATCTGTGAAGAAGATGCTGAATGAACCGGAGCACCTCTGTGCTCAAACCGGTCTGCTTCCGTATTGCACCACCAACAAACCGCCAGCGGTAATATTTCAATTGCTTTATTGTTGATCCGAGTTACTATTTTATATGTTCAACATTTTAATTGCTACTGATCCAGGGTGATAATCCGTTCTGGAGTAAGAAACTTCCTCAAGACAAAACGGAAAAGGCAGGACGGCCAACCCAGCCCTAGACCAAGGTTGTCATGAAACCAGCTCATAAGAGAAAAACTACCGCTTCGTCTGACCCGGCCATTGATGATGATGTGGGTAACCCGGATCTTGAGATAGAACTTGATTCACTTGGCTTACTTTTTACACGTCTTATTGATGATGATGTTTGTCAGGATGATGCTGAAGCCAGCAATGCGGCTTTCGTTGAGGTAACCATTCTCTCGTCCGATTCAGAAATCTTGCCTTTGCCAAAATTTCGCCGGGCAAACCGGAAAGTTAAATTTTCTCATCCTCTTGCTTATCTGGATTCCCAATTTCTTATGAAGACCCAGCAACACGAAGCTTGCCGCACAACCCGGCACAGTGGCCAGGTAGTAACCTCTTCCGGTTTACCAAACAGTCCGGTTCGAAAACGCCGCTCCGAGGTCTCCGACCTTTTTATTGATTTAAATTGTAAAGCGGGTTTCTTCCGTCAACCTCTTAATCCATCCGACTCCGATTATCAGGTCACTTCTCATTCCTCATCTGGTGAATCGTCAGCCACCCAGCTACCACCTTTGAAAACAGTTGTTGGGTAAGTTCAACCGATCATATGCTTCCAGTATGCTGCGCAATGGTTTACACTTTTCCTTAATTTTTATCTTTTCTTCCAGGGCTAAACCGAAACCAAGCATGAAAGCCCGCCTGGATAAATTGGCTGAAGAAAATGTGGCCCCGGAACATGACCAAGCGCCGGATCATGAAGTGTTTATTTCTGAAGATATCCCCAATGATCCTCCTCTGCAAGATGACATTATCCCTGAAGAAGGTCTTACTAATGCTCTAGCGTCTGCTGATCCGCCTGCCAGTTCTGTCCAGATTGAAAAATCCGACACTCCTGCTGACAAAACGGCTGCACCAACCCAAACCGGCGAATCAAAAGATGATGAGGTTGTGATTACCGGTGTAGGCTGTTCTGAACCCGGGAATCCTGCCACTCTTACCAGGCATACCATCAAAGAGGATTCTTCCTCTTTGAATAAAGGAAAATGGGATGTCGAATTGGAAACATATGCTGCTCTGAATGTGCAAGATCTTCATTCTGGCTATTTAAACCGGCTTTACACTAGCCGTGACCGTGAAGCTGGCCTGGTCAAAATGATGAGGGATAAATTTGAGGTAAATTCCTTCTTTCTCTTCTGCTCTTGCATTCATCCCGGTAGCCCCCAAGGGCCGGTTTGTCACCTTGGTCAAACCGGGACTTGATCCTCAATATATAATTATTGAAATCCATCGGTATAACCCTCGAGGGCCGGTTTAGCATAATCAAACCGGGGCTAAAAAGCTGTCCTTAAAGCAGAACTTGATCAAATAGCCATTAGCCCCCAAGTGCCAAGTTGAATACTTGTATTGAGCTTGGGACTTTGTAGTTGAGCAATATACAAAAAAAATTGAAGATACATTAGCCCCCAAGTATCAGGCACATAACTTTGTTTATGTGGTTGGTACTTCAATTTCTTGTCTTGACTGTGAAAATTTTTAAAATGTCATCTGTATGCAGGCTGAGATTAAAATCAAGGAGGACCGAATTGCCGATTTGCAGGAGGCCTTGAAGACCCAGCAAGCTAAAACAGATAAAGCCAAGGAAGAATTAACCAGCGCTTTGAACACTGCTGAACGGCTGAAGAAAAATTTCAAGAAAGAGCGAGCTGACTGGGCCACTGATAAGGCCGGTTTAACCAAAAGAGCAGAAAATGCTGAAGCGGCCCTTAAACCGGTGGTAGATGAACTGACGGCCGTACAGCGGCAAATACACTCCATGACTGCTGCTATCTTTGGTAAGCTCCTTATAACTTCTGTAATAAATTTGAATCTGCTGTATCATAAGTCCGGTTTGAGACCATTCCAATACTTTTGTAGGCACACGTATTGGGCACTTAGGAAATGATGTTCGGAAGAAACTGAAAGCTGCCTACACCTTGATAGAACAATTGTACACTGGAGCCCAACGGATCATCAGCACAGCTTCTCACAACAATCCGGCGCCCTCTTTAATCCAGGACACTCTTAGCAAGTTGTCAATGCTTCCAGCCCGGATTGAGGAGCTGAAAAAATCCGCTGCCCGAACCGGAGCCATCAATGCCTTAATCCGGGCAAAGGCATGGGTGCCCGACTTTGATCCTGTGGAAGCAGCTCAAGGCTATCCCAGTCTGAAAGAAGACGGCTCTGAGTTCGACGAAGAAGATTTAAGGGCTATAAACCGTGCAGTGCACCCTCTGGCTTGCCAGCTAGCTGAAGAGCCGGATTTGACGCATTATCAAGCGCAATACAATGATCAAAACAAGCGAGTGCCTGCCCCAACTATTGAAGCGGAGAATCTGATTCCTCCAATCCGTAAGCACACTTACGCCCCTGATATTGAACCGTCTTCCCTGATCCATGAAGAAGCTGTTTTCCAAGCTTTAATGGGAATCGACTGGACCACTGTTGATTTCCAGCCAATGGGTAGAGACGAGGAAGCTGAAGCGGCGGAGGACGAGGAGCAAGCTTGAACCGGAAGCCGGTTTGAAGTGCTATTTGAAACATCCTTCTACAGAAACAACAATTTTGTTTGGGCACCATGCTGCCTTGTAATAGGATAGTGAAAACTTCTGCCTGGGATATGCCTTTGTGCATAAGTACTAAAGCTTTTGCTTGAAAACTTTAATTCATATTTCCTGCAATCAGAAAAAATTTGAACTTCGGTAGCGGTTATACCACAGCCGGATTATGATCTTGATATGTGTATCAGAAATATAACAAACACATGATACACAAATACCTTCCATGTTTGGGTATAAAGCTGGTTTACCCAAGCCTGAAGCGGTGGTTTTATAAACCAATACCGTCAAAAAAGGGAGAAAGTAGCCCCCGTACAAACCGTGCTGACTTAATACAAGCCCCCTGGTTATTCCATGAGTGTAACAGGGAAAAAGGTAAACCGGGAGACTCCTCCAGACTAGAAGGGGGATCAAAAATCATTGGCTGAACCGGAAAAAATATACTTGTCGACATAAAGAAATCCAGCAAAAACAAAAACGAACAAACCATAAAAACAAGATGGAAACGAAAGTAATGATAAAAACCATTCGCAAAAATATGCTATTAAGTTGTTCAGATGGCATTACCATGGTCGGAAAGGATCAAGGCCCCCCATAGGGGTGACAATGATTCAAGTCAGCCAGGTCCCCAAATGACTCGTGGCATATATGCCAAATCAAGAGGCGTAGCAATGGCTCGGGCCCGACCATGCTCCCAAGTGATTTTGTGGCCTTAGGCCGACCAAAAGGCATTACTGGTTCAAACGTGACACAGTCCCCAAATGATCTGGTGGCTGTCGCCTATCAAAGGGTGTTCGTTGGTTCGGACACGACCAAAGCCCCTAGTGATATTGTGGCCTTAGGCCGACCAAGAGGCATTACTGGTTCAAACCTGACTCAGTCCCCAAATGATCTGGTGGCTGTCGCCTATCAAAGGGTGTTCGTTGGTTTGGACACGACCAAAGCCCCCAGTGATATTGTGGCCTTAGGTCGACCAAGAGGCATTACTGGTTCAAACCTGACTCAGTCCCCAAATGATCTGGTGGCTGTCGCCTATCAAAGGGTGTTCGTTGGTTCGGACACGACCAAAGCCCCCAGTGATATAAAACAAATGTCAAAGGGTAAACCGGAGGCCGCTTTAGACAGAACCACTCCGTGTAACCTCGCATGATGAGAAAGACAGAGACCCCGCTTCGGCTGAGGCTCCGGTTTGATATATCAAAGATAATATATACATTGTCATGATATGTACATAAATAGAGCCAATGGCTCAAGTATAGTAAGGCCGAAGATGAGCTATATTCCATGGTCTGTTGGTCTCCTCTTCTAATGTACGTGAGTCTTGATGCTCCCGAATATCAATCAAATAATACGACCCGTTGTGCAGATTCTTGCTGACTACGAAAGGTCCCTCCCAAGGTGGGGATAACTTGTGCATAACCGTTTGATCTTGGATGAATCGAAGCACCAAATCTCCTTCTTGAAAAGTTCTGGTTCTAACCCGGCGACTGTGATAGCGACGAAGATCTTGCTGGTAAATCGCCGAACGGGCAGCCGCTATATCACGCTCTTCGTCCAATAGGTCCAAAGCATCTTGTCGTGCTGTCTCATTATCTGCCTCAACATAAGCTGCCACACGAGGCGAATCGTGCCGGATGTCACTAGGGAGAACCGCCTCTGCTCCATAGACCATGAAAAACGGCGTGTATCCTGTGGACCGGTTTGGCGTAGTATTGATACTCCATAATACAGATGGCAGCTCTTCAACCCAACATCCTGGTGTTCTTTGCAATGGGACCAAAAGCCGGGGTTTGATGCCTCGCAAGATTTCCTGATTAGCTCGTTCTGCCTGTCCATTGGACTGGGGGTGTGCTACTGACGACACATCAAGTCGGATGTGTTCACGTTCATAGAACTCCTTCATAGCACCTTTGGATAAATTGGTACCATTATCAGTAATGATACTGTGTGGAAAACCAAACCGGAAAATCACCTTCTTGATGAACTGTACCGCTGTTGCTGCATCACACTTGCTGACAGGCTCCGCTTCAACCCACTTGGTAAATTTGTCAACTGCCACCAAAAGGTGACTTTTCTTATCCTTGGATCTTTTAAAAGGTCCAACCATGTCTAGCCCCCAAGTTGCAAACGGCCATGTTATTGGGATCATCCTCAACTCCTGAGCCAGCACATGAGCACGCCTTGAAAATTTCTGACATCCATCACACCGTTTAACCAAATCCTCCGCGTCAGCATGAGCTGTCAACCAGTAGAACCCATGACGAAACGCCTTTGCAACCAGAGACTTTGAACCGGCGTGGTGCCCACAATCCCCTTCATGGATTTCTCTTAAGATTTCACAGCCTTCTTCAGGAGAGACACAACGTTGAAACGCCCCTGATACACTGCAATGATGTAATTCACCATTGACAATTGTCATAGACTTGGATCGCCGGACTATCTGCTTGGCCAGAATCTCATCCTCTGGCAGCTCCCCCCTTGTCATGTACGCAAGATAAGGAACTGTCCAATCCGGAATAACACGCAGGGCTGCCACCAATTGGGACTCCAGATCAGGAATGGCCAAATCCGCTTCACCTGAGAGCTTGACTGACGGATTGTGCAACACATCCAAAAAGATGTTAGGCGGGACCGGTTTACGCTGAGAGCCCAACCGGCTTAAAGCATCCGCCGCTTCATTCTTCCGACGGTCCACATGATCCACTTGATAACCCTTGAAACAACCTGCAATATTATCCACTTCCCGACGATACGCAGCCATGAGCGGGTCCTTAGAATCCCAAGTGCCAGACACCTGTTGAGCCACTAGGTCTGAGTCACCAAAACACTTGACCCGGCTTAAATTCATCTCTTTAGCCATCCGCAGACCATGGAGCAAGGCTTCATACTCAGCTGCATTATTAGTACAAGGGAACATTAAGCGGAGAACATAACAAAACTTATCACCTCGCGGGGAAGTTAATACGACTCCAGCCCCCGAGCCTTCCAATTGCCTGGACCCATCAAAATGAATAGTCCAATATGTGTGATCCGGCTTCTCCTCTGGTGCTTGTAATTCCGTCCAATCATTGATGAAATCAACAAGTGCTTGAGACTTCACGGCCGTCCGAGGCACGTACTTCAGACCGTGTGGCCCCAGCTCTATAGCCCACTTGGCAATCCGGCCAGTCGCCTCCCGATTCTGTATAATATCACCCAAGGGAGCTGAACTGACCACTGTGATGGGGTGCCCTTGAAAATACTGCTTCAATTTTCGACTGGCCATAAAAACACCATAGACCAGCTTCTGCCAATGCGGATACCTTTGCTTGGACTCAATCAGCACCTCACTGATATAATAAACCGGCCGCTGAACCGGATATTCCTTGCCTGCCTCTTTGCGCTCTACCACAATAGCCACACTAACTGCCCGAGCATTAGCCGCTACGTATAATAATAGTGGCTCCTTGTCGACTGGAGCTGCAAGAACAGGCGGATTGGCTAACTGCCGCTTCAAATCCTCAAATGCCTCATCAGCAGCTGTACTCCAGACGAAATTGTCTGTCTTCCTCAGCAGTTGGTACAAAGGGATAGCCTTCTCCCCGAGGCGGCTGATAAACCGGCTCAGCGCAGCGATTCGGCCCGCCAAACGCTGAACATCGTTGATACACTCCGGTTTAGCCAGAGATGTAATAGCCGTAATCTTCTTCGGGTTAGCCTCAATTCCTCTGTTAGACACCAAGAAACCCAGCAACTTGCCTGCTGGAACACCGAAAACACACTTGGCCGGATTAAGCATCATCCTGTAAGCTCACAAGTTGTCAAAGGTCTCCTTTAAATCATCCACCAGTGTCTCCTTCTGCCTTGATTTTACTACAATGTCATCTACATATGCGTGCACATTGCGGCCGATATGCTCATGCAGGCAATTCTGTACACACCGTTGATAGGTGGCTTGGGCACTCTTGAGCCCGAAGGGCATAGATACATAATAGAAGGCTCCAAAGGGAGTGATGAATGCTGTTTTCTCCTGGTCCTTCACCGCCATCTTGATCTGATGATATCCAGAGTATGCATCCAAAAAACTCAAACGCTCACAACCCGCCGTGGCATCAATGATCTGATCAATACGGGGGAGGGCAAAAGGGTCTGCAGGACAGGCTTTGTTAAGATCTATATAATCCACACACATACGCCAAGTGCCGTTTTTCTTAAGAACTAGCACCGGATTATCAAGCCACTCTGGATGGAACACCTCAATAATAAAACCAGCTGCTAAAAGCCTGGCCACTTCCTCTCCAATGGCTTTGCGTCTTTCTTCGTTAAACCGGCGGAGGAACTGTTTCACCGGTTTATACTTAGGATCCACATTAAGAGTGTGCTCAGCGAGTTCCCTCGGTACACCTGGCATGTCAGATGGCTTCCATGCAAAAATGTCCCGATTCTCACGGATGAACTCGATGAGCGCGCTTTCCTATTTGGGATCCAGGTTGGCACTGATAGTGAACTGCTTGGATGAATCGCCGGGCATGAAGTCAACAAGCTTGGTCTCAGCTGCCGATTTGAACTTCAGATCTGAATCATGCTCTGTAGTTGGCTTCTTTAAAGGGGTCATATCCGCCGGATCGACATTGTCCTTATAATACTTCAACTCTTCCGTGGCACAGACCGACTCTGCGTAAGCCGCATCACCCTCTTCACATTCCAAAGCGATCCGACGGTTCGCGTGAACCGTTATCGTCCCCTTGTAACCCGGCATCTTGAGCTGTAAGTAGATATAACAAGGCCGCGACATGAATTTGGCATAAGCCGGTCGCCCAAACAAAGCGTGATACGGGCTTTGGATCTTCACCACTTCGAAGCTCAATTTTTCCGACCGGGAGTCATGCTCGTCTCCAAAAGTCACATCTAGAGCTATTTTACCAACAGGATATGCAGATTTGCCTGGCACAACACCATGGAACACCGTATTTGACGGTCTGAGATCCTTGTCAGTTAGTCCCATGCGCCTGAATGTCTCATAATACAGTATGTTAATACTGCTTCCTCCATCCATGAGTACCTTGGTGAATTTATAACCCCCCACCTGAGGGTCCACCACTAATGCTAACTGACCCGGATTATCAACCCGGAGCGGGTGATCTTCTCTACTCCACACGATGGGCTGCTCTGACCAGCGTAAGTAACGCGGTAAGGCCGGTTCAACAGAATTTACCGCTCGTTGGTGGAGTTTTCGGTCACGCTTATCCAAGCCCATTGTGAAGACATGGTACTGCCCATTGCTCAACTGCTTTGGCTGGCTCTGATAGCCCGACGGCTGCTGCTGCTGCTGGCTCTGATAGCCTGACTGCTGCTGCTGCTGCTGGCTGTTCTGATTATTCTGGTAGTTGTGACCGCCCTGATTACGTCCTGAACCGGAGACCCCATCGTGATCCGGCCCGCTGAAACCGGATCCTGAACCGCCACCTGATCCGTGATCATACCGGAAAGCATTAGAGTTCTTGAACTCCTGCATGATGTAGCAATCTTTCCAAAGATGGCTAGCCGGTGCCTCCTTCGTCCCGTGCTTTGGGCAAGGCTGATTCAACAAATAGTTCAAACGGCTTGCACTAGGATTGGGAGCCCCGTTATGATTTGCCGGTTTACCTCTGCGCCGCTGCCCCCTGTCCTGTGCATTAGTGTTAGCCACAAAGTCCACGCTGCCGTCCGCCTTGCGCTTGCCTCCGTTTCCATGACCCACTAGTTTATTCTGCTGCTGCCTGGAGCTGCTATCCTTCTTTCCCTTCCCTGCTTCATTATCATTAAGCTCGGGATCCTTGGTACTGTCCGAATCGGCATACTTCACTAGGGCAGCCATGAGGGTTGCCATGTCATTACAGAGTCGCTTCATGCGTCCCAGTTTCAATTTTAGAGGCTCAAACCGGCAGTTGCCTTCTAGAGTTAAGACCGCAGAGTCAGCATTAATCCTGTCAGACGAGTGCAAAATTTCCGAAACGCGACGCACCCAGTGGGTCGTTGACTCTCCTTCTTCCTGGACACAAGCCGCCAGGTCTACTATGGACTTGGGCTTCTTACATGTATCCTTGAAATTCTGTATAAACCGGCTCCGCAACTGGGCCCAAGAGCTGATAGAATTGGGCGGTAGGCTCTTTAACCAAGTACGAGCCATGCCTTCGAGCATCATCGTGAAATATTTGGCACATGCAGCCTCATCCACATCCAACATTTCCATGGCCATCTCATAACTCTCTATCCATGCTTTAGGGGGTAAATCAGCGGTATAATTCGGCACCTTGCGTGGGCCCTTGAAATCCTTAGGCAGGCGCACACTACGCAAAGCAGGGATCAAGCAAGGCACTCCCAGAGCGGATGTGATTCCTGGTCCGGCAAAGGTGGCAGAACGAACTGGTGTAAGTTGGCCCGCATTATCCTGTGCTGCTAACTCGGCCTCCCTTTGTGCCCGGGCCCGGTTCACCGCATCCCGAGCATCGACAACACCACCCGCCGGGTCATCACCACGGGCCGCTTCACGCCCGTGCGCGTTGCTTGATATGGCCGGTTCATCTATGCGCCTGTTGTAACTCCGGCTCGGACGGGGCGTAGAATGAATCCGATCACGGCTGTATGAGTATGCCTCCTGCTGCATCAGCGCGGTCCGGAGAAGCTCCTTAACCCTGCGCGTTTCTACTGCTTGCGGAGAATCCCCTTCGACCGGGATGGCCTCTAACCGTGCTGCGGCCGCAACAAGGTTGTCCATAGGATTCGAATAATGACCCCGGGGCGTCTGCACCGGTGGAGGCATCGCAATATTTTGTTGAGGGGGCTCCATCAGGCGAGGTTGGACCGTCGCTCCTGGCCCTGGCGCTTCAATCCGATTTGTCTCCTCGTACTGTGGTGGATTACTGGGTCCAGCTCCCGGAGTGTGAAAGAGATTTCGGGGGTCAAACCCTAGCGGCAGGCGTGATCTGTGCTTTCGCTTTAAAACCTCCTGTGATGCATTCTGGTCAAGCATGAGTTTATAGGCCTGTGCGTCCAAAGCGGCCCGCTCTGCGGCCATCCGGTCTTTTTCTGCTGCCAGATCCGCTTTGGCTTGCACGATCTGCTCTCTCACCTTCGCGATTTCTGCATTATGAGCATCTTGATTCGCCGGGTCATCCTCTGCCATAAGCGCGGCCAGTGCGTCAAACAGATCAGATAGCACTTGAACCGGCGGGCGCACAAGACCTCCTGCCCCTGCTGCCGCTGCCGCTGCGGATCCGGAGAGCATTGCTGCAGCAGTCGAAGAATAATTCGCCGCCTGGGTGCCAGCCATGAATATTCCAACCCGGTTGATCTGGCCTGGGGGGTCCGGAATACTTTCGCCATCGGAACAACCCCTAACTTGATCGTCTTGCATCCGGTATAGCGACTCGGTCTCTCCGGTCGACGACTCGTCGCCAGAATAGACGACAGTCTCGCTATCGCGCTCTGATTCGTCCTCATGCCCTCCTCCATAGATGACTCCAACGAAGGCACGCTTCATGGCCGGTTTAACCTGAGTAAAGCTCGCACGCTGAGCCGTCTCGACGGGGTTGATGTAGATGTCCGGCTCAGGCCCAGGCTCACGGATCTTGCCGATGAAGATGTGTATGCTGCCAAAGGGGACCCGGTAACCATACTCAATTGAATCGGCCTCCGGACCCCATCCTGCATCATCGATGTAGATCCTGCCCGACGACTCTTGGTCATCCGGCCCACAACATAGCCTTCGAGTCCTTTGAGCTTGCCCTCCAAGATCGCCAAACCATCGTGCGATAGCCACACGGTGGGCGCCAACTGTCGTGGATTTGTCACGGCAGATGTCCTAGCGAAAGGACTTAGTCGTGGAGCCATCGCTACGAGTTTACTTGAAGGGGTTAAAGCGGACACAAAGACACGTGGGTTTATACTAGTTCGGCCCCTTCGATGAAGGTAAAATCCTACGTCTAGTTGTGATAGAATTGATGTGGTCTCGATGGCTAGGGAGCAAACAAGCTTCGCCTAGGCCCGAGTTGTGGTTGTCCCCTGAACCGTCGCCGGGTCATCCCCTTATATACACGGGTGACGCCAGTCGGTCCATAGAGTCCCAGCCGGTTCATATTCGTATCCCGGTCGGTATCTCTCTATTCCTAACTTACAATACAAGCTATACATCAGGTCAGTTTTACTGATACAGATTCTAAACCGACTATAGGCCTTGGCCCTTCACCTGCTTATACCACTATGACGTTAACCCGGCCCAAATAAGCCGGTTGACGCCCAGTGGTAATATCCCCAACAGGTTACAAGGGGTGCGAACCCTTGTCCCAGAGGAGGGGCGTGGCTTATATAGAGTGCGCCGGGACCCCAGCCGCCATCTGTTACAGGGGTTCAATGTACATTAAGATAGGGTGTTACTGATAACGCCAGCCATAAAGTGTTACCAATGATCTTTAACACTATGGAGTAAACGCCTGACCATTGCCATCGTGAGTGATTCTAGGTCTTCTGTACTCTAAGTGGTTTCCTGTATGGTAGAATGACTCCATCCAGTTCAAGTGAAATCGGGGGTATCCGAGTGAGGTGACTGGTCGAGTGGATTGCACTCGATGGCTTTAGTCGATACATCCTGCTGTGCTTTGAATGTCCTTGCTTCTAGGGTAGTGACCTTGGGTAGGGCGTATAGATCAGGTCTATGACCCTACCCTAGGTCTATATCATCGTCATGGACCGCATTATGTTGTACATGACGTTATGGCGTATTTGGCCCTCCCGAAATGAGATTGTCCACGACAAGACTCCTCTGCCCATGGAAGCATCACGAAGATTTCTTACCAGTTATCTGGACTCTGTTCTTGGTATTACCCAACACCCCGAGAAGGGCTGGTGCAAGAAAAAGGAGTGATATCTTATCAAGGTAAAACAAGAAGTCCCTTGCCTGGCATCTCTGGGTAATCAGAGACCGGAAATTAGATGGCAAGCTCCTGATAGTGGCTAGGTAAAGTTGAATACTGATGGCTCTTTCATATCAACTAATGATGCGGGCAGCAACATTGTATTGCGTGATTCAATTGGCAACATCATTGTATCTGCATGTAGACAATTATTCTCTTGGCATGATGCACTAGAGGCAGAACTTCTGGCTATTAAGGAAGGATTACCGCTAGCGCTGGTTAGGAGTCAACTGCCTATAGTTGTTGAATCAGACTATCTTGAAGTTGTATACCTCATTCAGAGAGCAGGTGACGATAGATCAAGATATGTGTATTCTTAGAGAAATCCATGCCCTTATGCATGGTGATCGTGTAATTTGTATTACTCACACCAAGCGTACTCAAAATTGTGCTAGTGATGCAATGCAATTGTATGGTAGGAGTGAGTCCAAAACTACAATATGGTTAGGCTCAGGTCTAGATTTCTTGTTGGAACTTTGTAACAGAGACCGAGATGGTCTGGTTTGAGTAATACAAATTATTCCCCCACAAAAAAAGAGGGAGTACTTTTTTTGAGGGAATGCCATCGTGGCTACTTTATTGAATTGGTAATATAGTTACATCGTTTGCAATGGCATTCACCAGAAAATCTGGGGGTTCATCGACCCACTTACAAGAAGAATTACTATCATAAGCGTATTTTGCTAAAGAGTGGGCTACCTCATTAGTTTCACGAACACATTGCATAAATTCTACAGATCCTATCATGCCAAGAAGGATAAAACAATCTGCGTAGATAGCGGATGTTTCGCTCCATATCCTGTCATGTCCTACACATGCATTGATGACCTCTGTCGAGTCGGATTCAATATGAATTGAATGATAGCCCATGTCATTTGCAAGTAGTAGTCCATGGTACATCGCCAATACTTCAGCCGAGCATGCATCACTAATGTACGGTATAGGGGAACATGATGCAGCCAGAAACACTCCATGGTCATCTCGTATAATTACTCCAGTCCCTCCTCTATTATCCTCAGTATGGAACGATGCATCCACGTTCACTTTAACTAAACCACCAGTTGGTTTCTTCCATCTTATTCAAACTCGTTTTATTGCTCCTGAATTGAAGGTTTTCGCTCTCTGAAAATTTAGGCAGATTGCTTGTATAGCTAAAGAGCTGCTGTTACTTGGGTGACGCTGATTCTGGTGAGTCTGATGCCTTCTCTGCCACCACACGTACCAGCAAGATACAGCAATGCCCTCCTTAAGACCAACAGAAGGTAAATTAGGCATATTATTGTCAGGCAAACATAGCAAGTGTTCTAACACTGCTAAACCCGATCTATCAACCAATGTTGCATCTGAGATAAGTTCCGATAGTCCGAGTAAGCGCCACATATCTATAGCACGGCCACACTGAAATAGCAAGTGATTGACATCCTCAACTCCTTGCATACAGATTGGGCATTGGCCAATAGTCCCAACATGTCTATTAGCAAGTATAGACTTGAGTGGTAGGATGCCATGAAGCACTCGCCAGCAGAAAATTTTGACCTTGCCCGGAGTTTGCATTTTCCATAAAATCGACCATATTGGGTTCTCCGATGATGGCCCAGCCTGCGGCATTCCAGTATGCTGAAATTGATGTTTCCACTCCAAATGGTATGCCGTTTTAACAGAAAAATGTCCTGACCGTGTACCATGCCAGGCTACAAAATCATGAAATTAGTTATAGCTTAATGGAATTTGGAGAATGCGTGCAACATCTATTGGGCTAAAAATATCACGGAGGAGTTCTTCATCCCACTTTTCAGTAATAGGATCTATCAGCTCATTGACCTTTGTAATCAAGACACCCGCTCTAGGGGTAATGACTTTCCTTGACGGGCTCGAGGGAATCCAGGGGTCATCCCAAATATTCACTTTCTCTCCATTCCCAATTCTTCAAATATGTCCTCGCTTAAAAGTTTAAATGCCAGCATAGATGCTCTACCAAGTGAGCCCCCCTTTTCAGTCCTACTGATAATAAGTCTCCGGAGGGGTAGTATTTTGCACGGAGAACTCTGGCACATAAGGAATCTGGATCATCAAGCAGGCGCGAACATTTCTTAGCCAACATTGCTAAGTTGAAGGAGTGAAGGTCACGAAAGCCCATCCCTCCATCTTTTTTGGGAAAACATAATTTCCACCAAGCCCACCAATGCATTCTCTTGTGATTTTCATCATCCCCCCACCAAAATCTTGCGATTGCATTTGTGATTTCTTTGCACACCCCTTTAGGAATTTTAAATACAGACATTGAATACACATGGATTGACTGAGCAACAGACTTTAATAGAATCTCCTTTCCTTCTGTGGATAAATGCTTCTCATTCCATCCACATGTTCGTGAACAAACTCTTTCAACAAAATGATTAAAACAATCACTTCTGTCAGCTCCCACTAGAGTTGGTAACCCAAGGTATTTATTTGATAGGGCTTCCGTATTAATATTGAGACATGCACAAATATCAGTTCTCATTGTTGCATCCGTATCGGGGCTGAAAAGCACACTTGATTTTGCTACACTCACCAGTTGGCCGGAATTGTTGCAGTATGTATCAAGAGCTTGCTATAGAGAAGTTGCATTAGTCATATCTGCCTTCATGAGAATCAAGGAATCATCAGCGAATAAAAGGTGTGATACTGATGGTGCATTTCTGCACACGCTAATCCCATCCATGCCACCAACTTCCTCTTCAAACAACAATAGACTTGATAATGCTTCTGCACAAATAAGAAACAAGTACGGGGATAGAGGGTTCCCTTGGCGAATACCTCTGGTCGGTGTAAACTTATCAGTTTCCTGAGAGTTGTACCTTATAGAATACTGAACTGAGGAGGCACATGCCATCATCATGTTAACCCATCTCTCATGAAAACCAAGCTTTAGCATCATATTCTTGAGAAACCCTCATTCTACTCTGTCATAGGCTTTATGCATGTCCAGCTTCACTGCACAAAGTCCAGTTTTGCCGGATCTCTTATTTTTTATTGTATGAACACATTCATATGCAACAAGTACATTATCCGTAATCATACGGCCGGTAACAAATGCACTCTGAGTCGGTGCTATCACATCTGGGAGTATTTGCTAAAGTTATCCATTCAATTGGATCGATATCAAACAGTTACAAGAAAAATGCCTGCAGCTTAAAGAATCTATCGTGCGTGGACACCACATAGGAGCCGGCGCGGCGTCGATCCGCCACCGTCAGGTCTCCGTGACTGTCGTACCTGACGGCGAAGGTGGTGATATGGAGCACGCACGCATCGCCGTCGCCGAAGGTGTTAATCGGCTCGCCCCCCTCGTGCGACGCGCTCTCCACCAGGCAGAACCTCCCGTCGCCCATGTGCGCGAGCGTGGCGTCCAGCCGCCTACCCGGGTCAGGCTCGCGGAGCGGCGTCTCCTTGGCGACCTTCAGCGCCGGCGCCGCCCTGCGGCTCCCGCGGCGCGACATGCCGTTGCACGAGCAGATGTGTCCCTCCTCGTCCAGCCCGATCCAGGCGTCGAGCTGGGGTTCGAAGAAGGCCCGACCCTTGAACGGCAGCATCCAGTCGCCGTGATGCGTCCACTCCGCGCCACGGCGTCCGGCGTCAAGGGAGAAGGTCCCGTGGTCCATCTAGCCTTTCTGCCGGCGGCGCACGGACACGAAGACCGTGCGGCCGTCCGGGTGCACCGCGTGGCACGTGACGGCCCAGGGTCGAACGGGACGGGCGACCTCGAACCGGTTTGGTTCCACGCCCACCTGTGGATGATCGTCTTCTCGTCCTCATCGCTGCTGCCGTCCGGGCCCAAGGCCATCTCCTCAGGCTCAAGGTAGTAGATGTCCTCCGTGAAGCGGGCAGGCAGCGCGTATAGGCGACCGGCGGCGGGTACAGTGAAGGACGCGCGGGCCAGCGCGCGTGGGGCACGGTGGCCGACGGCCAGCGCCGCGGTGTGGGTGTCGTGGATGAGCGTCGGGGAGCGGTTGGCGCAGACGGAGATGATCTTTGCGTCGAGGGCGCCGAAGAGGCATGTGTCGCCGCGTTTCGGGACCTCGAGCCGGAGGACCGGAGGCTCCAGGAGGCGGTGCTCGGAGGAGCCATCGCCATCGCCATCGCCGCCGTCGACGTTCAGCTTGTAGACGCTGTACACCTTGTCCCGGTCATCCAGCGCCACGTAGAGGTGCCTCTGCTTCGGCTGCGGCCGCGCCCTCTTGGCCGTGCATGTGCAGGTACAGTCCTGGTCGTGCTCTCGCTCAGACGACGACGGGCCTCGCCGCTTCAACATGACTTCTCGCAGCTTGATTAATTCTAGTTTTTCTACCTCTCGCAGCTTGATTAATGTGTACGCTCAGTGTTTGTGCTGTATATAGCTGCGTAGTGTGGATCCGAATCCAGGAGGAACTCGGTAGACGCGGCAAGGGGTTTCTATCCGCATTCCAATCGAGACCGAGCTGAGATGGGTTAACCACACCAAAACTACCTTAGCTGAGGCCTGTTTGGCGAGGATTAACCACACCAAATTTGGCCGCCGATGAAGGTGTATATATAAATTTCGGAAGTTGCCATTGGTCGACGGCCAAATTCCTTGGTCAAACCCGGTTTAGCCACGATTTAGCTCGTGGCCAAATATAGCGGTATTCATTGGTCAAACCCGGTTTAGCTCGTGGCCAAAGCAGTATTGGAACATGGGCTTTGCTCCAGTGAGGATTTCCGACAAACGGCGGCACCATCTTTGCCGCCGAGCATATGCTCATGCTTACCGAAGCCCTGCACGCCCCTTAGACCTTAGTTTGATCACCGGCGGCCTATGTCAAGTTTCAATACCGCTTTGACCATCAACTATACTGGGTTCGACCAAGGAATACCACTGCCAGGACTAAATCTACCCAGTATTCAGAGTTGGAGCAAAACTATATCTAACCCACTGCCAGGACTAAATCTACCCAGCATTCAAGGAATCCCACTGGAAGCAAAACTAAATGGCATAGACAAATGAAGGAGGTGCAAATAACATTAAAGATAAAGAAATTTATGTAACAAATGAAGGTGGAAAGGTCGGAGGCCACGCGTGGGAGCATGGTGTCCCGGAGGCAGCGATGCATGGCGCAGGGCATATCAGAGGAGGAGTTTGGGCACACAGTCACACACCGACCAATCTCGACAAAAGTGAGCTTCAAACCAAAGTAAGCCAGGTAGCAGGATGAGCCCTCAACATCTGACTGACAGTAGTTCTAAAAAATTCTGAAAAATATACTGAATCAACACCAGTGGCGGAGCCAGGATTCGAGTATAGGGGGGGCCGAGTACGTATATTGATTGAATCTCGTTGATAATTACTAGTTGCTTCTACTAAAATTGTTGATCGTTGGGGGGGCCAGGCCCCTGCTCGTCCCCCCTGGCTCCGCCCCTGATCAACACACCTATAATATAACATGATCCAACGGCGGGATTGAAAAAATATGTCTGGATGTGACCTGGACAAAATTAACAAATATATTGATTCTGCAGTAAGCTGAAATGCTTGTTTTTTCACCGAGGATACATACATGCATATTTTCACAATCACACCGTTGGATCATCTTATTATATTAGAGTGAGGCTCTCCTGTTTATTTCATATTTTTTAATAATTTTTAAACCACTAAATGTTTAACAAGCCTTAACTAGTTCTGTGGCAAGCTAGTTAAGGTTTTCGATGGTGTAAAAGTTCTCAAAAATCCTGAATAAACAATCAGCTAGTTCCGATGTATCTCAAAGAACATCAACGGAATAAGCTCTCAACAGCAAACATGGTAACATCCCTCTACTCCACAACAAAATCGCAAAATATGTGTTCTATCAAATTAGTTTATATTAATGCCATCTAACCAACAAATATTTTGTTCGCAGATATTCATTCTACTCGAGAAGGATCACCGCTACGTGTTGTATATGCTGGACAAATATAAAAACAAAGTTCACATTATTGATCCTCGAGAAGCAACTCCAGAGGAACTTCAGAAAGAAAAGGTAGACGTGGAACATTTGGATATATTTGAAGCGGATCGAATTCTTCAGGAAAAGGATGAGGCTGAAGAGGAAAGAAAAAAACAGTTTCAGGAATACCATGCTCATAAGTCGGCAATCGTAAGCATTTTTAAATAACAATTTTTTTTACAAGTTGCAATATTAAAACAAGTACAAAACGCAAATCCCAGGTACCTAGGATTAAATAAGTCTTCAACATCATACTAGGACAAACAATGTGTCCAAAGAATACAAGATGGCAGTTTCATACTGTGCAAGATGTTCCAGTGGTAGAAAAGGGCGAATCGCCATTTACTGTTTTAAAGCTTGCATCCCTCTACAATGGTGAAAAGTTCATCAAAGACCTGGAAGATTTGACAGTAAGTTTTCAATGAAAATCTTGTGCACACAATACATAGAAAATATTGGAATATATATATACACCTTTTATGCACCGACTCTAAGAATATACTTCTCTTGTTGAAAAAATTTCACAGGATGAAGTGGAAGACTAGAGGCCAGAGGCAATGTACATTCTTTTACTTAGCGAGATGAATCAAGTCAGAGCTAATAAAATGGGTGACGAAATTAGCAAGATCTTCAGCAAGAATGAAAACTAAAACTTTTGATTTAGCAAGCGAGGCTAATTCCATCAAAACGTGACAAAACAGTTTGACAATGACACAAATTTATATGTAATCTAGTTACAAATTGTGTGTTCATCATGAAAAGAGAACATCATCACAGAGTGCCAGTATACTATGTTAGTGCATCTAGTGCCACCCTTAGTTGGTTTTGGAGTATTGACGACAAACATGGTTGAGGGACTAATGTCTTTGTGAGAATTGCAGGATAACACAGGTAGTGTCCCTCATTGATTCAGTTTACCTACCAGAGATGACCCTTAAAAATGTGTGAAGACATTGAAGACAATGGTGGTTCCCGAAGACATTCACGACGAAGATTATGACGCGTGAAGCTATTCACTTGAAGACTATGGAGTGCGAAGACATAGTTGTTTCGTAGTTTCCTTTTCTTCTTATTGAGTATAGGAACCACCGTACTATTAAGTGGGGTCCAAGTGAACAAAGTCAGAGTGACTGAAGTCATTGTTGAGGAAATCGTTAACTGGTAGCTGCTCGGTTGGCTGGTGAGCAGGGGATTAATCGGCTAATCGGCAAGTTAATCGGCCATTTAATCAATTAATCGGACGATTTATCGGTTTATAGGCTACTCGGTGACCCTATGAGTAGGGATTAATTGGCAAGTTAACTGGTTAATTGGATGAATTCTTGAACAGGGACTGAAGTGATGCTCAACCAAATCCTATGTCTTCGAGCGAAGACAATGAGAGCAAATCTTATCCAGAGCTAGATGAGTCAGCTTCCCTTGTGGCCCAAGCTAAGCTGCCGCGTGTGTTTGAAATCTGACCGTTAGACACGTATCAGCTCCTTAGTGACCCAGGGTCATTTTGGACAAATCAGGCCGGGTTGCCTCCTGGCTATAAATAGCCCACCCCCTACACCATAAATTGGTGGCCGCTCAGAGTAAGTGCACGGCTTCTATTGTTTGAGAGCAACCCACCTCCGAAGCATTTGAGAGAGAAACCCTTGCGAGGACAAAGCCCAAAACACCCAGAGCCAAAGAGTGTTAGGCATCACTGAAGTCTTTCTGTGTGCGTGTTCTGAAGACTTATTACACCTGAGGACTGTGAATCCTCCAGCCGGTTAGGCGTCCGTTCTGAGCATCCAAGAGTCTTTATGGATTGCCGGTGAACGAAGTCTGTGAAGGTTCGGAAGTCTACCTCGAAGACTTACCTGAGTGTTTGGGCGAGGACTGGGTGTCCTTAGCTCAAGGGGAATAAGTTGAAGACACAGTCTTGTGAGTTCAATCTCAGCTTCCCTAACCAGACATATAGTTGTCACATCAACTAGAACTAGTCTACCAAATCCTTGTCTTCACCAAGCAACTGGTTCTATCCCTTTCTCTCCTTACTTTACAGTTTGTCTTTGTGAAGTCATTGCTTGCCTGCCTGAATCATTTGACTTCATTGGGTGAAGACTTTTAACTTTTTAGCTTTGTACTATCTTCCATACTGATCCCGTGTACCTGGTTGCAGTTACTCTTCGTGCTTTCTCTGTATTGTATGCTTGACTAATGCTTGTCTAGTGTAGTTTTCATTCCGCTGCTTACTATATAGGTTCAGTTTACCTGTTTGTCTTCAAAGCCACCATGTTTTGAAGACTTTGACAAAAATTGCCTATGCACCCCCCCTCTAGTCGATAACTAGCACTTTCAATTGGTATCAAAGCAAGGTACTCCCTTGTTCTGTGTGATTCGGTTTAACCACCTGGAGTTTTAGCTATGTCGACTGCAGGGATAATCAAGGTCTCCGTTGCGTGCCCTGTCTTTGATGGCACTGACTACCCCTACTGGAAGAACAAGATGCGCATGCATCTTGAAGCTATTGATGTTGATATCTGGTATGTCGTCAAGACTGGCGTTCCCAAAGTCGGTGAAGGCGTCACCGCTGCTGATGTCAAGAGATTTTCTCAATTAGACTCAACCGCCAAGAACATCATCTGTGGTCATTTGACCAAAGGGCAGTATGGCCGGTTGAGTGCACTAGAAACTGCAAAAGCTGGTCTGGGACTGGCTGCCCAAGGTCAAAGAAGACGTCTCAACTCAGAGAGACTCAAGAATTGATGTTCTTCATAATCTTTTCAACTGTTTCAAGAGAAACAACAATGAAAATGTCCAGCTCACGTTCGATCGCTTGATTAACATCACGAATGAGCTGCGTGCTCTTGACGCCACTGAGATCACCAAGCATGAGATAGTGAAGAAGCTTCTGAGATCACTTGACAACTCATTTGACACCTTAGCCCTGATGATTCAAGAATGTCCTGACTTCAAAGATCTCGATCCATCCGACATACTCAAGAGGCTCTACACACATGAGTTCCAGCTATCTGAGAAGCATGATATCTATGGCCCCAACTATGGCCGAACCCGTGCTCTGAAGGCAAAGGTTGTTTCCTCATCTGAAGAAGAATCTGACTGTAGCTCTGGTGATCCCGAAGAGCTTGCAATGCTGGTGAGGAAGTTTCAAAAGTTCTCCAAGAAGAATCGCTTCAGCAAGTCTTCAAGATCTATCTCCAAAAACGACGAGGCTTCATCACGTGACTACAAGAAGAGAACTTGCCACAAATGCAAGAAGACTGGCCAATACATCTCTGAGTGTCCTCAGTGGGATAAGGAATCGAAGAAGAAGAAGAGCATGGAATATGATTCTGATGATAAGAAGAAGAAGAAATCTTCAAAATCTTCCTCAAAGTCTTTGTCAAAGTCTTCGTCTCACAAGAAGACCTCATCAAGCAAGGCTCGTGCATTTATTGGCAAGGAAATGAATTCAGAGGAGGAGTCTGCTTCTGAGGAGGCAGAGGTGGAGTCTCAGGAGGAGTCTGATTCAGGCGTGGCAAGCCTGGCTCTGGCATCAGCGTCCGTCGCCAAGTCCATCTTCAACACTGAAGACAATGCTCGCAGCGTTGAAGCCAAAGCTGATGATGATGACGATGACTCTGCTCCTACCTACTGCTTCATGGCACGTGGTGCCAAGGTAACTTCACGCGATGCCTACTTCCAAACTTCTAGTGAAGGTGACTCTGAATGTGGATCCAAACCTAGCTATAAGACACTTGCTAAAATTGCAACTGAGCAACAAACTGCTATGGAACACATTCAAAAACTGCTAGACAAAAGCGATGACCTGTTGGACGCGGAAATGAATCGAATTCAGTCCTTAATTGAAGATATTAAAAGTCTTCAAGTTAAGTACAAAGATCTTGAAAGTCATCATGAAACTCTCTCAGCCTCTCATGAGAAGCTTTCCTACGATTATCTTCAAAGGAAGCAGGATCTAGAGAAACTAAGAGTGTCTCATGAAGATCTTCAAAAGGAGAACGATTCACTACTCGCCCAACAGATCAGTACCGATCAAGTAGAATTTTTTCCACCATGCTTGAAGTGTCCTGAGCGCGATAATGTTGTCTCTGTTGCTGAATGTTCTACTGCCTCTGATGTTGCAATATATTCAACTACTGATGTGGTAACTAACCCCTTTGCTGAGGATGCCACTACTATTGCTGATGAGAATGCTAGGTGGAAGACATTGCTTGAGACTGGCATGTACAAAAGCCTCAAAGCGCATCAAACGCTGTGTGATGTCCTCAAGAAATAGATTCTGAACCGAAGCCCTAGGAAAGAGGGTGTTGGGTTCTAGAGGAAAATGAACGTCGATGGCTCATATTGGACGCCTGAGCAGTACCCCAAAACCACCTGGGTTGCTGCTAAGGATCCTTCAGTAGATCCATCTACCTTATCTGGCTTCACTTGTGCTAATCCAATTGTCACTGATGAATCCTTTGATGCAAATTATAAACTATTTAAGAATCAGAATGGTGAAGTGTTTGCCAGGTACATTGATACTAACTGCAGGAATGGGCCACCCCAGAAGAGGATCTGGGTGCCCAAAAGCTGTCTTGAGAAGCTTCCCGTGAATGTCATCATGACACCACCTGGGGAGAAGATAAAACCTCGACCAAAGGCTTCATATAGACAGAGGACCACTCATGGTCACCCTAACGTCAATGTTTTGCAGGAGAATCGCTATGAAACTCATGAATATGAGCGTGTCTCATCTAACTGCTATGTTCACAAAACTAAGAACCTTTCTGCATATTCTTATGAGTACTATTCTCCTCCAGCAAAGCTATTTACTAGGGCTCCCAAGCCAAAGTTCTCAGATGCTGCACTTAGACTCATTGCTTCTAAGCCACCCCTAAAGATGTGGGTGGTTAAGAAAAATTAAATTCTTTTGCAGGGAAAGGTCTCCAGCCAGAAAGAAAAATCTTCTGACGACAATGCTGGAGACCTAAAACATCTTGTGGGACGCAAGATAAAATGCTCAAATGTTCTTATCATGTATTTCATTCCAGGGTTCCTTGACGAGCATCCTATCACGCCCAACCAGGATTTAAACTTTGACAATATGCTTGTTCACTACATGTTTCTGCTTCAAAATACTTGACGGTGTCCTGGACTAGGGGGTACTCAACGTCTCCCGATCAGTTGGATTGGGCCGAGGACCACCATGGCCGTATACTCATGGGCCAGTCCGGACAGCTGCCGCATACAAGGAAGAATCCACAAGACTTGGCGATCAAGACAAGGACTCCTCCCCCACCGACGTATTCGGCTAGGACTCTTGTTATCCTAGGCCTCTGGTGCATTATATAAACCGGGGCCAGGCTAGGCGATAGATATACAACAACAATCATACCATAGGCTAGCTTCTAGGGTTTAGCCTCTCTGATCTCGTGGTAGATCAACTCTTGTACTACCCATATCATCAATATTAATGAAGCAGGAGTAGGGTTTTACCTCCATCGAGAGGGCCCAAATCTGGGTAAACATTGTGTCCCTTGCCTCCTGTTACCATTGATCCTAAGACGCACTGCTTGCCTGGTTATTGGAAACACCGTCGATATTCTTGGAAGATGCTTCTTACATTTCGCAGTAATATAGCATAAGTTCCCTGAGCGCGCTTTGTCTGTTACAGCCTTATGGCCTGATTGCCTGGTTATTGGAAACACCGTCGATATTCTTGACAGATGGAGTACATAACACTTTTCGGTCCTTGACCGAAGAGGGAGAAGCCGACGGTCGGTTAAGACGCATTTAAAGTTCGGTTGAACATAGATATGATATAAGTACTTCGGTACATGCAATCATTCTTTTACCCAAGTCACTTGGGGGCTCTTAAATTTGTAGGAGCCGTTTTATGATAAGTGTTTTTCTTCTTAGTCGTTGCAAAGTTTTTATTATTATTTATCACTCCTTTTTTCGACACAAGTGTGCTGTCACTAGCCGGGGAGCCTAATTTCTCTCTCAAAGCCGCTAGAGTTTAGTTTGCTAAACTGGCCTAGTAAGAAGTACTCCGCCTTCGGGATAGGAGGTTGAAGCCGTAGGCTGACCCGCTTGAAGTTTTGAGATAGGATGTGTCATGTTAAAGCACGGCAGAAGCACCTTTTTTCTGAAGTCCAATTTTCGGATTGGCACCGAACACTTGATCTAGTTCAGACATTAACCTTTTGAATAAGTTTTTTGGCTTTTTGAGCCCATGGCACTTTTAAACTATTTGTGTGTTTTCAGCACAAGTCTCGCAGTGCAACGCCGGACACCTTTAGAGATTCGGGAAAAACATTCTCGGATATTGCTATATATGCATCGGTTTTGAATTGTGTCTTCAGTCAATAGTTGGGTTGCCCAGCTCCTGCGCTTGCCTCCTATGTTCCGCTTTGTTCGGCTAGGTGTGCAAAGCGAGAACCACTGCGATTGTGCTTCCAGCTCACATGGTTAAGCACCTTAGTGGAGAAAGCCGAAAACTGACTGTCACAATAAGCGTAAACTGGTCGGCGATACGATGACGGCGTTAAACGACGGGCCATTCATAACAATGGCCGAAGTGTTTACGGCTTGACCTCGACTGTCGCCGAACACTATCGGGGGCTATTAACTGGCCTCCCAAACTAAATCCTCGATATTTTGCTCTTACATTGGAGCTGAGGTTTCATGATCATGCTTAGCATGACAACCCAAAGAAAGGAACCGATAGCGGGACTATTTTCTTTGGAAGACATTTCTTCTATTAAACAGTAATATAACATGTCTCTCCACGTACCTTTGTTCATAAAACCGTATGGCCAGATTGCCTTGTTTGTTGTAAATATTTGCCCTCATAAAGGCTTTATAAAGTAGGACAAATACTCCTCGGCTATTGGCCGAGGAGGTGGAAGCCGATGGTCGGTCAAGAAAGTTTTGTACAATGCGGATCCGAGCATTAATGACGTAAAGTACTTGGATACATAGAGTCATTACACATAATTTGTGATTTTCCTATGGATATCGATCCTTAATTCGGCCTCCTGTGCCCGCATTAAGGCTCGGGGGCTACTGGGCTTCGGGCTTATTATTTACAAATATTAAAGGGTCGCATCGATCCCCTGATCTGGTGTTGCCACCCAACCAGTGTCTCGGGGGCTACTTCATTGCCTGTTCTATGCAGAAAATTTTAAGTGCAATACTGTTTCCGAGGAGATTTTGATCCTCAGGTTGGTCGGCCGCACCCAACCTGAGTCTCGAGGACTGAGCACGCCGCTTTTTGTGTCCCGAAGTATTCTGCCGAGCTAGGACTTGATCCTCAGACCGATTTTGCAAATCAACCTGAGTCTCAGCGTCTATGGGGATCAGCGGTCTTATGTCATCCTTCATGTGCATCTCGGGTTTTAGACTGATACCCACCTTGAGGGCTATTGGCTATGTATCTCGGCAGAGAATAAATTGCACCAATCAAAAATATTGACAAAAATCGGCCCACATTCGGGAGGTGCACCACCTTGGAAGCAGTCCGGCATAAAGGTCGGGCCCTAGTGGCTGGCTCCGTAGAGGGCATTTTCGGCATTAAGCTCGGCTAAACTTCTTCAAACTTCTTTGAACCAAGGTGATTTATGACACCTCGGATACAGTCCGGCGTTGGAGCTCGGATACATAGTCCGGTGTTAGAGCTGGGAAGCAGTCCGGCATTGGTGCTCGGCTGCAAAAGATACCTCGAATGCAGTCCGGCGTTGGAGCTCGGACGCAAGAGGACGTTCCCGCCCGGGAACAACTTCAAACCCGAGGTGTAGCATAAAAATAACAAGGCATTGATAAAGGCTGGAAACTTAGAGGGGCTCCTCGGATACCCGACGTGTAAACTCGTCGAATGCATTTCGGCGATCCTCAAGATAGAAGATGAGAAGATTTGTTGAACCCGTTTTCAAGACCGACAACCGAAGATGAAGAACAGTTCGGAAGAATAGAGGAGCATCCCTAACTTGAAGACCGGTTCAGGGGGCTACTGACGGTGTCCTGGACTAGGGGGTACTCAACGTCTCCTGATCAGTTGGATTGGGCCGAGGACCCCCATGGCCGTATACTCATGGGCCAGTCCGGACAGCTGCCGCATACAAGGAAGAATCCACAAGACTTGGCGATCAAGACAAGAACTCCTCCCCCACCGGCGTATTCAGCTAGGACTCTTGTTATCCTAGGCCTCTGGTGCATTATATAAACCGGGGCCAGGCTAGTCGATAGATATACAACAACAATCATACCATAGGCTAGCTTCTAGGGTTTAGCCTCTCTGATCTCGTGGTAGATCAACTCTTGTACTACCCATATCATCAATATTAATCAAGCAGGAGTAGGGTTTTACCTCCATTGAGAGGGCCCGAATCTGGGTAAACATTGTGTCCCTTGCCTCCTGTTACCATTGATCCTAAGACGCACTGCTTGGGACCCCCTACCCGAGATCCGCCGGTTTTGACACCGACAATACTCTTGGTGAAGCCTATCCTGCTAACTGCACTATAGGGTACAACTCCGAAAGCCACTGAATGGATCATAGCGGCTTCACCAACCACATGACTAGTGATCGAAGTCTTCTAATGGATTCAACCCTACGTCCTTCTACTAAGAGCCACATCACATTCGCTGACACTGGTAAAAGTAAGGTATCGGTTCTTGGTAGAGTTGCTATCTCAAAGGACCAACACATGGATAAAGTGATGCTTGTTGAATCCCTTGGTTACAACTTAATGTCTGTGTCAATGCTCTGTGATCTGAACATGATTGTGGTATTTGGAAAATATCATTGTCTTGTGCTAATGGAATCTGACAAATATCTAGTCTTCGAAGGCTATCGAAGAGGTGATCTGTATATGGTAGATTTCTCCGCAGGACCATAGCTTGTCGTATGTCTTCTAGCAAAGGCTTCAAAATGTTGGCTATGGCATCGACGGCTAGGACATGCTATCATGAGAAACCTTTATACTCTTACGAAGAAGAAGCACATCATTGGCATCGAGGGCATCAAGTTCAAGAAGGATCATCTATGTGGTGCCTGTGAAGCTGGGAAGATGACAAGAGCCAAGCATCCCTCGAAGACATTCCTAACTACCTCACGCCCCTTCGAGATGCTTCACATGGATCTATTTGTCCCTACTCATTACTCTACTCTCACTACTACTGCACATCTCTATGGCTTCGTTATTATTTATGATTACTCAAGATACACCTGGGTGCACATAATTCTCTATAAGACTGAAGTGCAGGATGTCTTCAGACGCTTCGCAACCGGGCCATGACGAACTATGGCGTCAAGATCAAGCACATCAAGAGTGACAATGGCACTGAGTTCAAGAATGTTGGCCTTGATATTTATCTTGATACGTTGGGCATCACACATGAGTTCTCTGCTCCTTACACACCCCAACAAAATGGCATCGTGGAGCGCAAGAACAGAACACTCATTGAGATGGCACGAACAATGCTCGATGAGTACAAGACTCCAAGAAAATTATGTCCTAAAGCTATTGATACTGCATGCCACATCATCAACAGGGTATATCTTCGTAAGATCTTCAAGAAAACATCTTATGAACTTCTAACGGTAAGAAGCCAAATGTCAGTTACTTCAAAGTCTTTGGTGCTAGGTGCTGGATCAAAGATCCACATCACACGTCTAAATTTGCACCGAAAGCACATGAAGGTTTTATTCTTGGCTACGGAAAGGACTCGCACACCTACAGAGTCTTCAACCTCTTTCACTATAAAGTGGTTGAAACTGTGGATGTGTGGTTCTATGATACTAATGGCTCACAAAGAGAGCACCTGCCAAATGTGCTAGATGAAGCTACACTAGGTGAAGCTATCAAATTAATGGGTACTGGAGAAATCATACCCACTGAGGAACAAGCTGAGGATGAGATCATCATTTATGCACCTAATCAACCTGAAGATAATGCTTAGTCCGAAGCCAATGCTGAAGACAAAGACAACAGTCAGTCAGATCAAAATCTTCGTCCAGCTCATCCTCGAGTTGCAAATGAAGTCCAAATTGAGAAGATCATTCATAGCATCAACGCTCCTGGCCCTCTCACTCGATCAAGAGCTACACAACTAGCAAACTTTTGCGGTCTCTTTGCTTTTGTCTCTATATCTGGACCCAAGAAAATTGAAGAAGCCTTCATCGAACCTGAATGGATTTAAGCTATGCAAGAAGAGCTTCAACAGCTTGAGCTGAATAATGTCTGGGAGCTTGTCAGACGCCCTAATCCTCGCGAGCATAATGTCATTAGCACAAAGTGGATCTTTCGTAATAAGCAAGATGAATTTGGACAAGTTGTCAGAAACAAAGCTCGCCTCGTTGCTCAAGGTTACACACAAGTGGAAGGAATAGACTTCGATGAAACCTTTGCTCATGTGGATCGGCTTGAAGCCATTCGCATACTGCTGGCTTATGCCAACCATCACAACATTCTTCTGTACCAAATGGATGTGAAGAGTGCTTTTGTCAATGGCAAGATCGAAGAAGAAGTGTATGTCGCTCAACCATCTGGTTTTGAAGATCCTAAGCATCCTGATATGGTGTACAAGCTCAATAAGGCACTGTATGGCCTCAAAGAAGCACCTCGCGCTTGGTATGACACACTAATTCCTGAAGAGCAAGGGCTTCAAACCTGGTTCATTAGATCCCACTCTCTTCACAAAGACATATGATGGTGAACTATTTGTGTGCCAAATATGTGGGGATGACATTATCTTCGGATGCACTCATAAGAGATACTGTGACGAGCTTGGATACATGATGCAAGAGCAATATCAGATGTCCATGATGGGGGAGCTGAAATTCTTCCTTGGTCTTAAAATCTGTCAGCAATGCAATGGCATCATCATATCACAAGAAAAATACCTCAAGGATTGTGTGAAAAAGTTTGGAATGCAAGACTGGAAAGGATACACAACACCAATGCCAACCAAAAGTCATCTCAGCCCTGACATCAATGGTAAAGAGTTCGATCAAAAGGTATACCGCTCCATGATTGGTTATTTGCTTTATTTATGTGCATCTAGGCCAGATATTATGCTTAGCGTTTGCATGTGTGCCCGATTCCAAGCAGCACCAAAGGAGTCGCATCACCTAGCGGTGAAGCGAATACTTAGATATTTGGCTCAGACCCCAACACTAGGATTATGGTATCCAAAGGGCTCAACATTTGATCTGGTTGGATATTCTGATGCTGATTATGTTGGTGACAAGGTTGATCACAAGTCCACTTCAAGAACATGTCACTTTCTTGGACGATCGCTTGTCTGTTGGTCTTCAAAGAAGCAGAACTGTGTATCACTCTTCACTGCTAAATATGAATACATTGCTACTGGATCATGCTGTGCTCAGCTTCTCTGGATGAAGCAAACTCTCAAGGACTATGGCATCAACACGAAGAATGTGCCACTCTTCTGTGACGATGAAAGCGCCATCAAACTTTCCAAGAATGCAGTTCAGCACTCGAAGACAAAGCACATCCATATTCTTCATCACTTTCCCAGAGATCATGTCAACTAGGAAGACATTGATATCATTCACGTCAACAATGAAGAGTAACTGGCTGATATCTTCACTAATCCCTTGGATGAGAAGGGTTTTGCAAGCTGCGGTGTGAGTGAAATATCTTAGAATCCTCAAATGTCCAGTGAATGAACACACATCCTAACGATTATGCATGTTGATGACTTAGATGTGCAACACACAAAGTAACATATTTCTTCAATCAATGAAGACTTACCCTCTGAGTGTGAATACATTAACATGGAATTTGACTTCGCAGTGCCACGATAATTGTGCACCATGTCTGGGTCTAATACTTCCTATACGGTGGGTAACGCCACCACCAACACTTTTCGAAGATTTTCATCTAGCGTCATAACTACATCATCTTCGCATTTTGTTTGTCTTCAAAATTTGTTTATCTTCAAAATCTATATCTTTGCAATGTTGATTTGTCTTCAATATATAAATGTGTTCTATCCTCTATAGCATTCACTTATAGTTATGTCTTCATGTTGCTATTTTTTCTGACCTAAGTGAATGTGATAGGACCCTAATCCCCTCTGTGCTACTCCCTAAAATTCTTTCTGTCCAAGTCATGTGCATTCTGTTTACACTTGTCGAATAACTTCTTTGTGTCCTTGGCAGCAAAAGATACAGGGACACAAATTTACAAACTGCTTTTAATGTTCTATCCTTTTGCCTGAAAACCGGAGAAGCCGGAACGACCACCCGACAATCCAGGTGTGCATGGGAACATAGATCAACTCCTCACTAGTTGCATGCACGCCACGTGTTTCTCAGATGTGAACCGCCAGGGGCACATGCGTAATTGCGTTGTGCCACCCTCCTCCTTCCTATAAATACTCACCCCTCACGGTCAATATTTGTTCTTCCACCTCGCCACCTCGCTCAAACCCTAGCGCCTCCGCTAGGTCGCGTCGACGCCGGAGACGAAACGCTTAGCTTCCGCGACTTCTTCGACGTCATCCTCACGCCGGCCGCGGATCTCTCCTTTTCTACCACCGTCGTAGGTGTCTTCCGCCACCAAGTTAGGGCATGGGAGATTGGACTGCTCGGCCTCCCTTCTACTTCGTCCAGCAGTTCATCTGTGGTAATTAAAACCTACTTTTTATAGTCTTTTCGATCTGTCAAATCCATCTACTTCAACCAAAAGTGGTTTATACACTTCCAAATCTGGATCTATCTCTTTCTGAATCTCATACATTGCAAAGTATGTTCACCTACGCGTCAAAACTAGTTAGATTCCTCACTTGTAACTATTCGCGGATTCGTACAAATCTGGAACCAACTTCCTTCCTTAAGTGAATGTCTTTGCACCGTGAGGTCAATGTCTTCTAAACTGATTTATCTTCAAAATCTTCTTAGAATGCATATGACCTCTTCCCCTTCCCTCACATCTCTAATTCTGTTACAGGTACATGTCCGTGGGAGAATCCCTTGGTTCTCATAGTATGCATTCATTTGCATAATACTTACAACGTCACATCGAATCTCCTGAAGCCAGTTCTTGTCTGACCAACAGATGGAAGCCTTTCACTGTTTTGAAGCCAATCAATATGAACATTATGGCCTCAGAGAAGTCTGCAGGGAAAGGTGGCAGGCAACGCCGTGGCAACACTGCACTTGATTTGCCTGAAAATCTTTATGATCTATACAAGTCTGACCCAGAGGAGATTTACACTCAGCACAAGAACTGGATCCAGTGGATCGGAAGATATTGGGCAGAGTAATGGTTCAAATACAGGTTTGTAACACCTGAATATGCTAAAAAGAATGCCATCAAGCACCCGTGGGGTGACTATCTATACCGCAGCTTGGTGCCAAAGAACAAGGTTGAAGCTATTGAACAAGGGTTCTATCCCTGTATGTCCAGAGGACCACAGCCTGAGAATGTCGACCCATCTTCTCTGTTATGGTGTCGAAGATAATATTTTCGAGCGCAACTTCCAATTTGCAAAAGATTCTGCTGTCAAGAACCAAAAGGAGTTTGGCCTCAACTTCAACCCTGGCCCCTCCGCTTCAAGACCAGATGGGACTCGTGAAGCAAATCAGAACAGGATTGGCACTTCGCCATTTTTGACGGGCTACTGTCTCATATTGCTGCCCGGAGAGCTGTTATGGAGCAATCTGCTGAAGAAGCTGATTCTGATGATGCTGCATCACCACCAAAGCAGCAGAAGAAGAAGAAGGCAAAAGCTTCATAGCCATCTGCCTCTGCTGCACCAAAAGCTTCAACCAGGAAGCCACTAAATACTACACCGCCTGAATCCAGTGTGCAGTATGAAGATTTGTCTCACGTGTCCAAGAGGACCAAGAAGCCATTGCCCAAGAAGGCCACTGGGCAACCCCTCACACCTGCTGCCATTCTGTGCAACGAGGATGACACCATTGATCTGTCCACCGATGAAGATCTTGGTGATGAAGCCCTTGAGATGCTGATCAAGAGTAAGCAAGAGGCGAAGATCTTCAGTGATCTGCCCCTCTTTGATGTTGACATCTTGAACAACTTCATTGATGAGTGCTTCGACGACCAGAACATCAACATTGACAGTTTGCAGCTGCGGGCATCAGCGTCACATTCCACTCTGCAATTGCTAATGAGTTGGCCCTGGCACAGAAACTTGTCGAGCTCAAGAACAAAATTGACTATGAGAAGGCCCATTTCAAGAAGAACATGCACAAGCTCAGTGTGGAAGATTGATACGTCTCCAACGTATCTATAATTTTTTGTTGTTCCATGCTATTATATTACTCCTTTTGGATGTTTTTGGGCTTTATTTTACACATTTATATCATTTTTGGGACTAACCTACTAACCGGAGGCCCAACCCGTATTGCTGTTTTTTTGCCTATTTCAGTATTTTGAAGAAAAGGAATATCAAACGGAGTCCAAACGGAATGAAACCTTCGGGGCCGTGATTTTTGGAACGAACGTGATCTAGAGGACTTGGAGTGCAAGTCAAAAAAGCAGTCGAGGCGGCCACGAGAGGGTAGCCCCCCTACAGGGTGCGCCCCTTATCTCGTGAGCCCCTCGGGCGGCCACCGACATAATTCCTCCTCCTATATAAGCCTACGTACCCCGAAAACATCCAGGGAGCACCCGAAACACAATTTCCACCGCCGTAACCTTTTGTATCCGCGAGATCCCATCTTGGAGCCTTCGCTGGTGCTCTGCCAGAGGGAGAATCGACCATGGAGGGCTTCTACATCAACACCATAGCCCTTCCGATGAGTTGTGAGTAGTTTACCACAGACCTTCGGGTCCATATTTATTAGCTAGATGGCTTCTTCTCTCTTTTTGGATCTCAATACAATGTTCCCCCCCCCCTCTCTTGTGGAGATCTATTCGATTTAATCTCTTTTTGCGGTGTGTTTGTCAAGATCCGATGAATTGTGGGTCTATGATCAAGTTTATCTATGATAAATATTTGAATCTCCTCTGAATTATTTTATGTATGATTGAGTTATCTTTGCAAGTCTATTTGAGTTATCAGTTTGGTTTGGCCTACTAGATTGATCTTTCTTGCCATGGGAGAAGTGCTTAGCTTTGGGTTCAATCTTGCGGTGTCCTTACCCAGTGACAGAAAGGGTTGCAAGGCACGTATTGTATTGTTGCCATCAAGGATAAAAAGATCGGGTTTATATCATATTGCATGAGTTTATCCGTCTACATCATGTCATCTTGCTTAATGTGTTACTCCGTTCTTTATGAACTTAATACTCTAGATGCAGGCAGGAGTCGGTCGATGTGTGGAGTAATAGTAGTAGATGCAGGCAGGAGTCGGTCTACTTGTTGCGGACGTGATGCCTATATACATGATCATGCCTAGATAATCTCATAATTATTTGCTTTTCTATCAATTTCTCGATAGTAATTTGTTCACCCACCGTAATACTTATGCTATCTTGAGAGAAGCCTCTAGTGAAACCTATGGCCCCTGGGTCTATCTCTTATCATATTTGCTTCCAATCTACTTTTATTTGCATCTTTACTTTTTGCATCTATATTATAAAATACCAAAAATATATTTATCTTATCATACTATCTCTATCAGATCTCACTTTCGCAAGTGGCCGTGAAGGGATTGACAACCCCTTTATTGCGTTGGTTGCGAGTTCTTTGTTTGTTTGTGTAGGTGCGTGGGACTTTTGAGGAGCCTCCTACTGGATTGATACCTTGGTTCTCAAAAACTGAGGGAAATACTTACGCTACTATTGCTGCATCACCCTTTCCTCTTCAAGGAAAACCAACTCAAGCTCAAGACGTAGCAAGAAGGATTTCTGGCACCGTTGACGGGGAGGTCTTCGCTCAAGTCAAGGCATACCAAGTCCCCATCACAAACTCATCTCCCTCGCATTTAAATTATTTTCCATTTGCCTCTCATTTTCCTCTCCCCCACTTCACCCTTGCCGTTTTATTCGCCCTCTCTTTCCCAATCTTCTCCTCCTCTCTTTTTTGCTTGCCTTTTTCTGTTTGCTGTGTGTTGGTTTGTTTACCTCGTCGTTATGGCTAGTCCTCCTATCCTTATTATTACTCCCGAACATGAAATCCTCAATTTTAAGCAAAGGGAGGGAGAATATTTAAAGGATGCTTGGCATAGAATTTGCAATGCTCAAAATAGATCTACTAGGAAGCTTTCTACTTCCGTTCTTCTCTGCAATTTTTATGTAGGCATCACTCCTTGGAATAGATGTGTTCTTGATACTCTTGCCAGAGGTGATTTCTTGAGTAGCCATACGTTTGATGCTTATAATGCTATGTTAGATTTGTTTGGCTCACCACATCTTTTGGTTAATGGAACTGTTTTGACTTTAGACCACGTTATGCAATGGCTTGATATTATTGAAATTAAAATTGCCACTGTTGAGTTGATTGAAAATTTGGATAAAAAGATTCATAATCATATCACCCAATATGGATCTAGGGTTGGAGTTACTTTGAAAAATCTTAAAGAAAAAGAACCTATAGTTAATGAAAAAATAGATCTAGATTCTGCTAGAATTGGTAAACTTGAGGATATAATTACCAACTTAGGTTCGGTGTTTTCTTCCATGAAAAACACTCCAAACCCCCCTACAAAAACCGCCAAGTTTATTTATGTTCCTAAAAATAAGGGTGAATCTTCTAGTAAGGGAGACGCGGATCTCAAATCCATAAGTGTTCATCCCAATTGTCTTTCTATCATTAAGGAACCTTTTGCTACAAATGAATTTCTTGAATTTTTGCCTAAAGTTTTAATCATTTCTAAAAAGGGAGAAACCCCTAAAAATTATAAGTGCTCTATTGAGGATTTAAGTGCCAAAGATTGCACTACTTAGATTTATCTTCGCTTTTATGCCTAGCTAGGGGCGTTAAACGATAGCTCTAGTTGGGAGGCAACCCAATTTTCTTTGTTTTTTTGTTTTTGTTCCTGTTTAGTAATAAATTTTGCACATACTCTCTGTTTAGATGTGTTTTTATCTTTTAATTAGTGTTTGTGCCAAGTAGAACCTATAGGATAACCTATGATGATAGTTGATTTGATTCTGCTGAAAAACAGAAACTTTGCGTGCACGAATATAATTTTATTAAATCACAGAAACGTGATTTTGCGTTGCTTCTTTTTGCTGATGATCAGTAAACAAATTTTCCAGGACTTCCTATTTTTTTAGGATTTTTAGAGTTCCAGAAGTTTTTGTTAGTTACAGATTGCTACAGACAGTTCTATTTTTGACAGATTCTGTTTTTCGTGTGTTGTTTGCTTATTTTGATGCATCTATGGATAGTAAAATAGTTTATAAACCATAGAGAAGTTGGAATAAAGTAGGTTTAACACCAAAATAAATAAATAATGAATTCATTACAGTACCTTATGTGGTGGTTTTGTTTTCTTTCACTAACAGAGCTTATAAGATTTCCTGTTCAGTTTTGTGTTGTGAAGTTTTCAAGTTTTGGTAAAGCTTTTATGGACTATGGAATAAGGAGTGGCAAGAGCCTAAGCTTGGGGATGCCCATGGCACCCCAAGATATTCAAGAATAGCCAAAAGCCTAAGCTTGGGGATGCCCAGGGAAGGCATCCCCTCTTTCGTCTTCGTTCATTGGTAACTTTACTTGGAGCTATATTTTTATTCGCCACATGATATGTGTTTTGCTTGGAGCGTCATGTATTATATTAGTCTTTGCTTTTTAGTTTACCACAATCATCCTTGCTGTACACACCTTTTGGGACAATCCTACTTGATTAGAATTTATTAGAATATGCTATGTGCTTCACTTATATCTTTTGAGCTTGTTAGTTTTTGCTCTAGTGCTTCACTTATATCTTTTAGAGCATGGCGGTGGCTTGATTTTGAAGAAATTGCTAGTATCTCATGCTTCACTTATATTATTTTGAGAGTGTTTTAGAACAGCATGGTATTTACTATGGTTATAAAATTGGTCCTAGAATGGTAGGCATCCAAGTTGGGTATAATAAAAACCATCATAGAAAGTGAATTGGATGCTATGATCAATTTGATACTTGATAATTGTTTTTAGATATGGAGGTAGTGATATTAAAGTCATGATAATTGGGTGATTATGAATTTAAAGAATGCTTGTGTTGAAGTTAGCAAGTCCCGTAGCATGCACCTATGGTTAAAGTTGTGTAAGAAATTTGAAACATGAAGTGTACCTGGCTTGTGCATCCTTATGAGTGGCAGTCGGGGACGAGCGATGGTCTTTTCCTACCAATATATCCGCCTAGGAGCATGGGCGTAGTGCTTGATTCTTGATGACTTCTAAATCTTTGCAATAAGTATATGAGTTCTTTTGACTAATGTTGAGTCCATGGATTATACACACTTTTACCTTTCCACCATTGCTAGCCTCTTCGGTTTTGTGCATTGCCCTTTCTCACCTTGAGAAGTTGGTGCAAACTTCGCCGGTGCATCCAAACCCCGTGATATGATACGCTCTATCACACATAAACCTCCCTATATCTTCCTCAAAACAGCCACCATACCTGCCTATTATGGCATTTTCATAGCCATTCCGAGATATATTGCCATGCAACTTCCACCGTTCCGTTCATCATCATCATGACATACTTTACTTTTGTCATATTGCCATTGCATGATCATGTAGTTGACATTGTATTTGTGGCAAAGCCACCATGCATTAATTTTCGTACATGTCACTCTTGATTCATTGCACCATCCTGGTACACCGCCGGAGGCATTCATATAGAGTCATATCTTGTTTTAGTTTCGAGTTGTAATTCATATGTTGTAATCAATGAAAAGTGTGATGATCATCATTATTAGAGCATTGCCCAAAAAGGAAAAAAAGGAAAAAAAAGAAGAAAGGCTAAAAGAAAAAAAGAAAGGCCCAAAAAAAGAAAAAAAGGAAGAAAAATAAATAAATAAAAGGGGCAATGTTACTATCTCTTTTTCCACGCTTGTGCTTCAAAGTAGCACTTTGTTCTTCATGTAGTGAGTCTCATATATTGTGCTTCAAAGTAGCACCATGTTTTTAATGTAGTGAGTCTCATAGGTTGTCTTTTTCATACTAGTGGGAATTTTTAATTATAGAACTTGGCTTGTATATTCCTACGATGAGCTTAATCAAATGCCCTAGGTCTTTGTGAGCAAGCAAGTTGGATGCACACCCACTAGTTTCTTTTTGTTGAGCATTCATTTATAGCTCTAGTGCATCTGTTGCATGGCAATCCCTACTCCTCATGTTGACATCTATTGACGGGCATCTCCATAGCCCGTTTATTATCCTCGTCAATGTGAGACTTTCTCCTTTTTTGTCTTCTCCACACAATCCCCATCATCATATTCTATTCCACCCATAGTGCTATATCCACGGCTCACGCTCATGTATTGCGTGAAGGTTGAAAAACTTTGAGATTATTTAAGTATGAAACAATTGCTTGGCTTGTCATCAGGGGTATAGAAGTTGGGAACATCTTTGTGTGACGAAAATGCAGCATAGCCTAACTATATGATTTTGTAGGGATGAACTTTCTTTTGCCATGTTATTTTGAGAAGACATGATTACTTTGATTAGTATGCTTGAAGTGTTACTATTTCTTATATCAATATGAACTTTTATTTTGAATCATTTGGATCTGAACATTCATGCCACAATAAAGAAAATTACATTGAGAATTATGCTAGGTAGCATTCCACATCAAAAATTCTGTTTTTATCATTTACCTACTCAAGGACGAGCAGGAATTAAGCTTGGGGATGCTTGATACGTCTCCAACGTATCTATAATTTTTGATTGTTCCATGCTATTATATTACCCCTTTTGGATGTTTATGGGCTTTATTTTACACATTTATATCATTTTTGGGACTAACCTACTAACCGGAGGCCCAGCCCGTATTGCTATTTTTTTGCATATTTCAGTATTTCAAAGAAAAGGAATATCAAACGGAGTCCAAACGGAATGAAACCTCTGGGAGCATGATTTTTGGAACAAACGTAATCCAAAAGACTTGGAGTGCAAGTCAAGAACCAGCCAAGGCAGCCACGAGAGGGTAGGGCGTGCCACCCCCTACAGGGCGTGCCCCCCTATCTCGTGGGCCCCTCGGGCGGCCACCTATGTGCTTCTTCTTCCTATATAAGCCTACGTACCCCGAAAACATCAAAGGAGCACCCGAAACACAATTTCCACCGCCATAACTTTTTGTATCCGCGAGATCCCATCTTGGAGCCTTCGCCGGCGGTCTGTCGGAGGGGGAATCCACCATGGAGGGCTTCTACATCAACACCATAGCCCTTCCGATGAGTTGTGAGTAGTTTACCACAGACCTTCGGGTCCATAGTTATTAGCTAGATGGCTTCTTCTCTCTTTTTGGATCTCAATACAATGTTCTCCTCCTCTCTTGTGGAGATCTATTCGATGTATCTCTTTTTGCGGTGTGTTTGTCGAGATCCGATGAATTGTGGGTTTATGATCAAGTTTATCTATGAGAAATATTTGAATCTCCTCTGAATTCTTTTATGTATGATTGAGTTATCTTTGCAAGTCTCTTCAAATTATCAGTTTGGTTTGGCCTACTAGATTGATCTTTCTTGCCATGGGAGAAGTGCTTAGCTTTGGGTTCAATCTTGCGGTGTCCTTACCCAGTAACAGAAAGGGTTGCAAGGCACGTATTGTATTGTTGCCATCGAGGATAAAAAGATGGGGTTTATATCATATTTCATGAGTTTATCCCTCTACATCATGTCATCTTGCTTAATGCGTTACTCTGTTCTTTATGAACTTAATACTCTAGATGCAGGCAGGAGTCGGTCGATGTGTGGAGTAATAGTAGTAGATGCAGGCAGGAGTCGGTCTACTTGTTGCAGACGTGATGCCTATATACATGATCATGCCTAGATAATCTCATAATTATTCGCTTTTCTATCAATTGCTCGACAGTAATTTGTTCACCCACCGTAATACTTATGCTCTTGAGAGAATCCTCTACTGAAACCTATGGCCACCGGGTCTATGTCTTATCATATTTGCTTCCAATCTACTTTTATTTGCATCTTTATTTTCTGCATCTATATTATAAAATACAAAAAATATATTTATCTTATCATACTATCTCTATTAGATGTCACTTTTGCAAGTGGTCGTGAAGGGATTGACAACCCCTTTATTGCGTTGGTTGCGAGTTCTTTGTTTGTTTGTGTAGGTGTGTGGGAATTTTGAGGAGCCTCCTACTGGATTGATACCTTGGTTATCAAAAACTAAGGGAAATACTTACACTACTATTGTTGCATCACCCTTTCCTCTTCAAGGAAAACCAATGCAAGCTCAATACGTAGCATAGATGTGCAAATCTTCAAGAAGAAGCTGAATGACCTCAAGACTGAATTCCATCAGAAGAGTGAAGAAGCCAAAGGCTCCCGAGAACGCATGAAGTCTTCTGCTCAGAAATGTGTGCAAGCACACAATGAAGCTGAAAAGAGGAAAGCTCTTGGGCGTCCTGGCATTGATCCAAGAGCAAAAAGCATGCTGAAGCACATCCTGACACTGCAAGGCAGGGACAACCGAGCATTGTCTTCCTTGCCAGCATGACTAGCTCGAAGCCAAAGGTCCCTTTAGTTGTTTCTGAGCTAAAAAAGACTAGGCATGCTGAAGCAGAAGCCAGGAAGAGGAAGCACAAGGATGCATCTGATGATGCCCCTTCCAAGAAAAAGCTGAAGACTAAGGGCTCCAAGTCTTCAAAGAAAAATCGTGTTGCTGCCCCTGAGCCCCTTGTTGTTGATCCCATCTCTGTTGCATATCCTGCCTCTACAAATCACGAGCCTCGTCTCGTTGACCATGAGCCTGCTCCCACAGAGGCACCAGAATATGAAGATGTTCCCGCTGTTGACCCCAACGCAGCTGAAGACATTGGTCATGAAGACAATGTAGTTGATGATGAAGTCCTTCCTCAGCTCAAGCACCAGTTGGTATCATTGCCTGCTCCAACAAGCAATGAATACATTAGCATTGATCATCCGTTGACGCCAATTGCTCAAGATGACTCCTGGGCTGAGCGCCAACAAGATACTCCTGTTCAAGATGAGACACCCCATACTCCACCAGCTCAAGTTACCTATCCGGTACTTGATAACGATAACTACATGGATACCACTCCATCTCCAAAGGCGTCACTAGTGTTTCACAAGCTTCGCAAAGGTCTCAAGCCGTCTGTCTCCATGTCCACAATCCCAGAAGAAGATTCACAAAATCCAGGTCAGTGGCACATCAAGTGTTCCCTGAAGAGAATCCTTCTGCGACTGTTCAAGCGTCTGAAGCTAAAGCTGCTGAAGACATTCCAGCTGCATCAGCCGAAGAAGAAAGAAGTGAAGAGAGAGAAAGAGAAGCCACACCCCTTGTTGTTGATCAATTCATTTTTGAAGAGAATGTGATCGTGCCTGGCCCTCCGCTCATTGACCAAATGGAGGTTGAAAACAATGAGGCTGCCACCAATGCTGCTACTGAAGCCAATGACCCTGTCTTGGTTGAAGACAATGTTGAGCCTGAAGCCAATGTGAATGTTGAAGCTTCTGTGACGCCGGTCCTCACTGACGGTGTTGTTCCTCCATCACGGCCTCACACCTTGGAAACGGCCTTCAATCTTGAAGGGCAGCTGGTCACAGTTCGCTAGCAACTTATGATTCCCCCTACCGCTCCAGGGCCACAATATGACTATCATGTGGAGTGTAGGCTGCAAGTTCAGAAGCCAAAGCCGCGTCTGCCAAGGCTTCCAAGTGTTGTAACTACACATGGGTCTTTTAGCGTGCTCAGTTTCAGAGAATACATGTCAGGACCCCGACTCGATGTCACATCGATCTAGCCGGTAACACCTCATATCACTTTGCGGCCTCACGCACGGTATCCCCACGGGTGTCGCCTTACCTTTGCCCGGGACCGTTTGCGCCTTTTGGCTCACGTATATGATAGTGTCGCTAGCATCCATATGATAAAGAGCCCGGGCTGACATGACTAGTCGTAAACCCAAAGTGGCACAGACTTACAGGGACATGCATCCATGACCCAGCTTCGAACGTGTCGGTCATCAGCAAGTGGGTCCGGGCTGTAGCACTGGGCTAGCAGGACTCCGGTAAACCGGGCTGTAGCGGGCTAACAGGACTCCGGTACTCAAAGCGTGACATTTCCCCGAAGGGACAGACACAGGAACGAAGAAGGACATATGCCGGCCAGCCTAAGTGTTCCAGAGCAGTAGCAAGCTACCATGGCTCAGCGGTAACACTAGGAGACATTTCCCGGTAAGAGAGGCTACTAAAGATAAACAACTAGATAGTCAGATCCCACACATACCAAGCATTTCAATCATACACACAATATGCTCGATATGTGCAAATACAACGAAGCATCACAACATGACTCTACGACACAAGTACTTTATTTAAGGCTCAGGGAGCCATACATAACATACACAAAGGTACGGGTCACACGACCCAGCATTCAAGTCATACAGTCATACAAACCAGCAGCGGAAGTAACTTGTCTGAGTACAGACAACTAGTAAAAATAAAAGAGGCTTGGAAAGCCTAGCTATACTACATGGTCCTTCACAAGCTCAGGGTCACCACCTGGGTCTTTAGCCTACTCGTTGATGTCAACGTCTACATAGAACCCATCAGAAGGGGTTGCAGCGTCTTCTGTAAAATGTAGATTATAGCAATATGAGTACAAAGGTACTCAGCAAGACTTACATCAGATCCTATATACATGCATATTATCAAGAAGGGTTGGTGGAGTTATTGCAGCAAGCCAGCTTTGAATCTTGGCTAGACTATCCTACGATACTCCAACTTGAAATGGTTTTGCGCACACGAGTCCACTACTCACCACTTCAATACACTACCGAGGATCCACCTCCGTCTTCCTACGGAAGAGCCATCCTCGGCACTCACACTTGTCTTGAGGCTTTTAGTAGTTTCCATTTACTTGTCTATGAACTGTATAGGCAACCAAGTAGTCCTTCACCGCGGACGCGGCTATTCGAATAGATCATGTTAACCCTGCAGGGGTGTACTTCTTCATACATGTTTCCACCACTTAGCGTCTGCACACGACATGTGCTCGGCAGACTTCAAGCGAAAGCCGACGTGGGTGTAGACCACGACCTACCTAAACACTTAAGCCTCTAGTCCAGGTTTATCGCCTATTCAGGTTCCATCCGCAGGGAGTCCGGCCGAGGTTTCCCATACGGCCCCGAACGATGTGAACAGGGTTCCCGAGATACCTAACGGGTATTCGGTACACCGTGCCACGTACCTACCGCATCACAGCCCACCCCTACGGTCATCGCTGTCCACGGCCTCCAGTAGACTACAAACACCAGAAACTACTTGCAACTCCTGGACAGAGAGCTAGGGTGAATAAGAAGTCGAGCAGGGTCATATTTCAGGGCCCAATGCATGGTAGTAGCTGTATCTTAAATCACACATACAGATCTCAGTGCTTAAGGTCGGCTTCAATGAAACAACCCACCATGTACTCCTACATGGCCTCTCATCGATACCTTTACCAAATCGTGTTCACCACACCACTCTCATTACCGACATAATCATTTCACTCTAGCCCATCACCCAGATGAACCAGACCTGACACGACTCTAAGCATAGCAGGCATAGCAAGGTAGGAACAACACATACATATGGCTCAATCAACTCCTACACATGCTAGTGGGTTTCATCTAGTTACTGTGGCAATGACAGGTCATGCAGAGGAAATGGGTTCAACTACCGTAGCACACAGCAGTTTGAATCGTGTTGTCTTAATGCAGTAAAAGAGAGCAGGAGCGAGAACATGGGATTGTATCGATATGATCAAATGGTTGGTTGCTTGCCTGATGGTTCGATGCACGGATACGGTTCTTCGTTAGGGTAGTCACGGTACTCCTCGGGGACAGATCCTGTCGTAAAGGATAACGATACACAGGCATCACCAAACAATGTGCAACAATATGATGCATGCATGAAACATGGCAATATGAGTGTGTTGGGCTAATGCAACTAAAGCTACCAACGCTGTCAGGACCCCGACTCGATGTCACATCGATCTAGCTGGTAACACCTCATATCACTTTGCGGCCTCACGCACGGTATCCCCACGGGTGTCGTCTTACCTTTTCCCGGGACCGTTTGCGCCTTTTGGCTCGCGTATATGAAAGTGTCGCTAGCATCCATATGATAAAGAGCCCGGGCTGACATGACTAGTCGTAAACCCAAAGTGGCACAGACTTACAGGGACAGGCATCCATGACCCAGCTTCGAACGTGTCGGTCATCAGCAAGTGGGTCCGGGCTGTAGCACTGGGCTAGCAGGACTCCGGTACTCAAAGCGTGACATTTCCCCGAAGGGACAGACACAGGAACGAAGAAGGACACATGCCGGCCAGCCTAGGTGTTCCAGAGCAGTAGCAAGCTACCATGGCTCAGCGGTAACACTAGGAGACATTTCCCGGTAAGAGAGGCTACTAAAGATAAACAACTAGATAGTCAGATCCCACACATACCAAGCATTTCAATCATACACACAATATGCTCGATATGTGTAAATACAACGAAGCATCACAACATGACTCTACGACACAAGTACTTTATTTAAGGCTCAGGGAGCCATACATAGCATACACAAAGGTACGGGTCTCATGACCCCACATTCAAGTCATACAGTCATACAAACCAGCAGCGGAAGTAACTTGTCTGAGTACAGACAACTAATAAAATAAAAGAGGCTTGGAAAGCCTAGCTATACTACGTGGTCCATCACAAGCTCAGGGTCACCACCTGGGTCTTTAGCCTACTCGTTGATGTCAACGTCTACATAGAACCCATCAGAAGGGGTTGCAGCGTATTCTGTAAAAATGTAGATTATAGCAACATGAGTACAAAGGTACTCAGCAAGACTTACATCAGATCCTACATACATGCATAGTATCAAGAAGGGTTGGTGGAGTTATTGCAGCAAGCCAGCTTTGACTCTTGGCTAGGCTATCCTACGATACTCCAACTTGAAATGGTTTTGCGCACACGAGTCCACTACTCACCAATTCAATACACTACCGAGGATCCACCTCCGTCTTCCTACGGAAGAGCCATCCTCGGCACTCACACTTATCTTGAGGCTTTTAACAGTTTCCATTTACTTGTCTATGAACTGTATAGGCAACCAAGTAGTCCTTTACCGCGGACGCGGCTATTCGAATAGATTATGATAACCCTGCAGGGGTGTACCTCTTCATACATGTTTCCACCACTTAGCGTCTGCACACGAAATGTGCTCGGCAGACTTCAAGCGAAAGCCGACGTGGGTGTAGACCACGACCTACCTAAACACTTAAGCCTCTAGTCCAGGTTTATCGCCTATTCAGGTTCCATCCGCAGGGAGTCCGGCTGAGGTTTCCCATACGGCCCCGAACGATGTGAACAGGGTTCCCGAGATACCTAACGGGTATTCGGTACACCGTGCCACGTACCTACCGCATCACAGCCCACCCCTACGGTCAGCGCTGTCCACGGCCTCCAGTAGGCTACAAACACCAGAAACTACTTGCAACTCCTGGACAGAGAGCTAGGGTGAATAAGAAGTCGAGCGGGGTCATATTTCAGGGCCCAATGCATGGTAGTAGCTGTATCTTAAATCACACATACAGATCTCAGTGCTTAAGGTCGGCTTCAATGAAACAACCCACCATGTACTCCTACATGGCCTCTCATCGATACCTTTACCAAATCGTGTTCACCACACCACTCTCATTACCGACATAATCATTTCACTCTAGCCATCACCCAGATGCACCAGACCTGACACGACTCTAAGCATAGCAGGCATAGCAAGGTAGGAACAACACATACATATGGCTCAATCAACTCCTACACATGCTAGTGGGTTTCATCTAGTTACTGTGGCAATGACAGGTCATGCAGAGGAAATGGGTTCAACTACCGTAGCACACAGCAGTTTGAAACGCGTTGTCTTAATGCAGTAAAAGAGAGCAGGAGCGAGAACATGGGATTGTATCGATATGATCAAATGGTTGGTTGCTTGCCTGATGGTTCGATGCACTGATACGGTTCTTCGTTAGGGTAATCACGGTACTCCTCGGAGGCAGAACCTGTCGCAAAGGACACCGATACACAACCGTCACCAAACAATGTGCAACAATATGATGCATGCATGAAACATGGCAATATGAGTGTGTTGGGCTAATGCAACTAAAACCAGAAGGGTTTGAACAAATTTGAATCAAAGATTCAAATTTCAAACTCAAACATGGCCTCTTAAAGTGCTTTTCCTTATTCTGCTTAAAACATCAATTTAACTTGTTTGATCATGCATGAAAATAGTACAGATGGATAGATTGGATTTTTCTGATCATTTTTCATATATAATTTGTCCAATTTGGAGTTACAGAATAAAAGTTATGAATTTTTGAAGTTTAAATAATATTCTGGAATTTCCTGATTTAATTTAAATCCAGAAATATAAATATTGCGCCGGCATGACGTCAGCATGACGTCAGTGGTCAACTGCGGCTGGCTGAGGTCAAACCTGACGTGTGGGGGCCACACGTCAGTGACAGGGGGGTTTAACAGGATTAAATTAATCCTAATTAGGGATTAGTGGCGCTGGGGCCCACTGTCAGTGTCAGGGGGGGTTGACTAACGGTAATTAGCACTAACTGACCACCTGGCCGATGGGGCCCACGCGTCAGTGACCCTGGGGGGGTCAAACCCCAGGTCGGACAAGTCAAACCCGCCGGCGGTTAGTCGCCGGCGAGGTCCGCGGCGTACAGGGGCCTCGGGTTTCCTCTGTGGTGCTCCAAACGGCGTGCGGCTAGGTGCGTTGGATAGCTAGCTCGATGGCGCGTCGGACGGTGGCCGTGGCTAGGCCTGGGGTGGCCGGAGTTGACGGCGGCGAGCTCGGCTGCGGCCGCCGGGGTTCGGTCGTGCGCGGAAACGGGGTTGGAGCTCGAAGGCGAGCTAAGCGAGGCGCTAGGGATGCTCTACGGGGCCTTACGAACTTGTTGGACTCGCCGGGGTGACCAAATGGTCACCGGAGCTGCATCGACGGCGAGCTCGGCGACGGCGGAGGTTCGGCCGTGGTGGGAACGAGGTTACGGCGCGGGAACGAGGGGAAAAAGAGGGGGAAACGGTGGCGGAGCTCACCGCGGTTGCAGTGGGCGTCGAAGCGGGCTCGGGGACGCGCTGGAGACGGCGAATCGACGGTGATGATCTCCGGTGGCCGAGGAGGGGAACGGCGACGTGAGCGGTGATGCAGGGCTTCCGGAGGGCCGTGGAGCGGTGGGGAGGAAGAGGGGGTCGCGGCGGAGCCTCTGGGCTAGTCGGGGGAGCGAGGGGTGGCCGGAGACGACTGCTATGGCGAACGGCGGCGATGGTGGTGTTCGGCCGTGAGAGAGAGAGAGAGGGAGCAGCACGGGAAAGAGGGGGGATAAGGCCAGGGGATCGGGGCGGCACCGAGAAGAAGCGTCGCGGCATCGCGCTGGCGGGGGAGGCAGGCAGACGAGCTGGTGGCGTGGCGCTCCGGTCGTGCGCGCGCGCCGGCCACACGCCTGGCCGACTGGCGCCAGGAGGACGACGGCGGTGGTGGGCTGGGCTGGCTTGCTGGGCCGGCCAGCTGGCTGGGCCGCACAGGGAGGAGCCCAGGTAAGCTCCTCCTGTTATTTATTTTTCTGTTTTCTAATTTCTGACATTTGTTTTGATTTAAATAATATATTAAATCATTTATTTAACTTATGCCAATTTTTGCAGGAGCTAGATATATTATTCCAGAGCTCCTTTATAATTGGCATAATATTTGGACATTTATTAATATATATAATTAATATATTTCCAATGCAAATATTTATGCATTAATTCCAAATGCCCAAAATAAATACCTATGAGCTCTTAAAAATATTGGTTTGATTTTTATCTCTGTCCAATATTTTCAGAGAGCAACATGAGCATTTTCTTGGACCCTTTTGGAGAAATTTTTATTTGGATCATTTTCAGGAATGATTCTGAGGGTTTCACAATCCCCATTTCAAGTTAAATGGAAATTTTAAACATGATGCACACACTCTGATGCATGACTAGCTAGGGTGTGACAACTCACCCCCACTCAAAAGAATCTCGTCCCGAGATTTGGGTTCCTCCGGGAAGAAGGCGGGATACTCAAGTCGAAGACGATCCTCCCTTTCCCACGTTGCTTCATCCTCAGAATGGCGCGACCATTGAACTTTGAGAAACTTGATATTATGACGTCGGGTGGTACGTTCGGCCTGATCGAGGATACGCACGGGGTACTCTCGATATGTAAGATTATCTTGGAGATCAAGCGTTTCGTGGTCCACTTCACGGATAGGATCCGAGAAGCAACGCCTGAGTTGAGAAACGTGGAAGACATCGTGGACTCTGGAGAGGTGCGGAGGTAGTTCCAACTGGTAGGCAACTTCTCCTCGTTTGGCGAGAATGCGAAAAGGTCCAATGTAACGAGGAGCCAATTTGCCTTTGATACCGAAACGATGGGTTCCCTTCAGAGGGGTGACCCGAAGATAAGCCTTCTCGTCAACCTCGAAAGTCATAGCCTTATGTTTTCGGTCATATTGACTCTTTTGACGAGATTGGGCTGTTTTCAACTTTTCACGAACGATACGAACTTGTTCTTCTGCTTCCTGAATCATATCCGGGCCAAAGAATTGTCTTTCCCCGGTCTCTGACCAGTTAAGGGGTGTTCGACACCGTCGTCCATAGAGAACTTCAAAAGGGGCTTTACCCAAGCTAGATTGATAGCTGTTGTTGTAAGCGAATTCGGCAAATGGAAGGCACTTCTCCCAGTCCATCCCGAATGAGATAACAGAGGCTCGAAGCATGTCTTCTAGAATTTGGTTGACGCGTTCCACTTGACCACTCGACTGAGGGTGGAAAGCGGTGCTAAAGGAGAGACGGGTTCCCATAGCATTTTGGAAACTTTCCCAAAATCGAGAGGTGAAAAGACTTCCTCGATCCGAGTTAATTTCCAAAGGAACACCATGAAGGGACACTATTCGGGAGATGTATAAGTCTACCAGCTGACTAGCGGTTATACTCTCACGAACAGGTAGGAAATGGGCTACTTTGGAAAGACGATCGACAACGACGAAGATAGCATTATTCCCTCTCTTGGTCCTGGGAAAACCGGTAATGAAATCCATACCAATTTTATCCCATTTCCATTCAGGAATAGCTAAGGGTTGAAGGGTGCCAGCAGGCCGTTGATGCTCTGCTTTTACACGACGACATACGTCGCAATTTGCAATAAACTGAGCAATTTCTCTCTTCATCCTAGTCCACCAGAACCTCTGGCGTAGGTCCTGATACATCTTAGTACTACCGGGATGAATGGTGAGAGGAGATTCATGAGCCTCCTTAAGGATCAACTGCCGTAGATGCTGGTTCTTGGGAACCACTAGACGGTTCTCAAAGTACACAACACCATGATCATTTGTGGAGAAACAACTAGCACCTCCGCTAGCAATGTTCTCTTTGATTTTAGATATTCCCTTATCTCGCTTTTGGGCAGCGATGATTTGATCCGTAAGAGTAGGTTTTGCTACCAAGGTGGAAAGAAAACCTTGAGGTACAATGTGAAGGTTAAGCTTCCGAAATTCCTCATGGAGAAGCGGTTGACTTTGTTGTAACATCAGATTGTTACAATAAGATTTACGACTTAGCGCATCAGCCATGACGTTGGCTTTCCCTGGGGTGTAGGTTATTCCTAAGTCGAAGTCTGTGATCAACTCAACCCAACGTCTTTGCCTGAGATTCAGATCCGGTTGGGTGAAAATGTACTTCAGACTTTGGTGATCAGTGAATATTTCGCAACGATTACCGAGGAGGTAATGTCGCCAGGTCTTAAGTGCATAGACTACGGCTGCAAGCTCTAGATCATGAGTAGGATAATTCTCCTCATGTGGGTGCAATTGCCGTGAAGCGTAAGCAATTACGTGTCGATCTTGCATGAGAATGCAACCTAGTCCTTGTCGCGAGGCGTCGCAGTAGATAACAAAGTCCTTGGAGAAGTCTGGCGGTACCAGCACGGGAGCAGAGGTCAGGCGTCTTTTCAGTTCCTGAAAGCTGTGCTCACATTGTGGAGTCCATTCGAACTTTTTATCTTTCTTGAGGAGTTCGGTTAGAGGTTTAGCAACTTTGGAGAAGTTCTCGACAAAGCGACGACAATAGCTCGCTAAGCCTAGAAAACTCTGAACTTGCTTGACCGATTCAGGTGGAGTCCAATTAAGGACGGCTTGAACTCGCTCAGGGTTAACAGCAATACCTTTACCAGATATTACATGACCCAGATAGGTCACTTCTGACAACCAGAATTCACATTTAGAAAATTTGGCATAAAGGCGATGCTCTCGAAGTTTCTTCAACACTAGCCTTAAATGTTCGGCATGTTCTTCCTCGTTCTTGGAGTAGATGAGTATATCATCGAGGTAAACCACGACGAATTTATCCAAATACTCCATGAAGATTGAGTTCATTAACCGAGAAAAGGTGGCTGGAGCGTTGGTTAAACCGAAGGACATGACGGTGTACTCGTATTGGCCATAACGAGTAACAAAGGCCGTTTTAGGAATGTCCCCGTTTCTGATTTTGATTTGATGGTAGCCCAACCTCAAATCCATCTTGGAGAAGACTGAGGATCCAGCGAGCTGATCGTACAGGTCGTTGATCCTGGGAAGCGGATATTTGTTCTTGATTGTGACCAAATTGACAGGTCGGTAATCTACAACCATCCAGTTCGTACCATCCTTCTTCTTGACGAAGAGGACGGGGCAAGCCCACGGAGATGAACTAGGTCGGATGAAACCCTTTTTCAAGGACTCATCGAGTTGTTTCTTAAGCTCGGCTAGTTCTAGTGGTGCCATCTTATAAGGTCTTCTAGCAATCGGAACGGTTCCTGGAATGAGGTCTATTACGAACTCAACATCCCTGTCAGGTGGCACACCTGGCAATTCCTCTGGGAAGACATCCGGGAAGTCACGGACTACCGGAATGTCCTCAAGGTCTGGCAAAGGGCTGGCGTTAAGAGAATATAACTGTCGCTTGGCTATTCAGGTCAAGACATTGACTATCTTCCCCGAAGGGTGAGTGAGTTGAACAGTCCTAGAGAAGCAATCAATTTGGGCATGATGAGCTGACATCCAGTCCATACCCAGAATGATGTTAATATCTGAAGATTTAAGGGCTATCAGAGACGCGAGGAAAACAAGTCTGTCGACTTGGATTTCATTTCCATGGCTTACTCTAGAAGTTTGCCATTTGGATCCCGGAGTTTGAATTACCATAGAGGTTGGCATATCACCGAATGCGACGTTATGCAAACGAGCATAATTTTCAGATATAAAAGAATGAGAGGCTCCTGTATCGAAAAGAACAGATGCCGGGTGGCAATTAACAAGAAGCATACCGAGAACGACGTTGGGATCCTCTTGAGCTTCTTCGGCAGAGATACAGTTGACATGGCCACGTGAAGCGGTGACCGGCTTGGCGTGGAATATTTTTCCTGTCGGCTTGCCACGGCCAACAGCTTTAACAGACTGGTTGGGGTTGGTCTGGGGACACTCACGCATATAGTGACCAGATTCCCCACACTTGAAACAAGTCACGGAACTGGTACGTGGAGGAGCATTGTTGGTTGGACCCCCATAGGGCTTGGCCGGTGCAGACTGTTGAACAGGGCGAGGCGCCTGGAAAGATGGCCTCGGTGTGAACCTGGGTGGCAGGGCAGTGTTGGGCACCCACACGCGGCGCTTCTGAGGACCAGCACCGGATGAGGAACCCATATCACGGCCGTGCTTGCGTGTTGCGTCATAATCAGTCTGACCAGTTTCAGCACTGATGGCCTTGTTAACAAGTTTCTGAAAGGATGTGCACTCATGCAGACGGAGGTCGCGGCGAAGCTCAGGACTAAGCCCCTTACGGAACCTTGCTTGCTTCTTGGCATCAGTAGAAACTTCCTCGGTTGCATATCGTGCGAGATTACCAAACTCCCTGCTGTAAACATCCACAGAAAGTCGGCCTTGGGTGAAACTGCAAAATTCCTCACGTTTACGGTCCATGAGACCCTCCGGAATGTGATGTTCACGGAAAGCCTCGCTGAATTCAGCCCAAGTAGTGACATGGCCCGCCGGGCGCATAGCTCCATAATTCTCCCACCATAGACTGGCGGGGCCTTCAAGATGATATGCAGCAAAGGTGACCTTGTCAGCCTCCGCTACCAGCGCGGAACGCAGTTTGTGAGAGATACTGCGAAGCCAGTCATCAGCGTCGAGAGGCTCGATGGAGTGGTGGAACGTGGGTGGATGTAATTTGATAAAATCACTGAGTGACACCATGTTAGCCCTCTGATGGTGTGCCGTGTTCTGTTCAATACGCTCCAACAAACGGTTGGTCTCCCGCTTGTTTCTCTCAGCTTCCATCATAACCTCGGCTAGTGAAGGAGGATGAGGCAGATTTGCATCCCTGACTTCACTGCCTTCGGCCTGCTCTTGAGAGGCAGGGTTAGCGCGCGTGTTGACCATCCTAGGTAAAACAAGACAATGATTTAGTCAGGATGATAAAATTCCAACATAGGATACAAAATGTAAGGAATAACTCGGAATGCAAGATGATCATCCGTACGACATGGTAGATACAGAAACTGCTTCTTTTATTCCATCGTCATACACACCATACAGGGTTTAGTACAAGACCAAACAAAGTACTATTATGGTGAAAAGAGGATTACATCTCATCGGAGGCATTCCAAGCTCCTATACATTATTTTTCTACACCTCCGGAAAGAGTACAAACTAGGTCATATCCCACGAGTCACGCGGGACGATAGACGACACAGCTAGTGCGAACTAGTGATACTACCACTAACTCAGACCGATCCGTAGTAGTCCTCGTAGAAGTCACCTCCGTAGCCTGGAAGCTCAACATGATCATCCGGAAACAGACGATCTCACGGAGCTTGTGGACCATAGGGGCTAGGATGAGGCCTTGGACCAACAGACGGTGGCCTGCGGGGACCGCGAGGTGGGGTGATGCCTCCTACATCACGCCAAACCATCACGTCTGGCAGAGCAGATCTCACAGGATGGAGATCGCGCATATCTGAATATCCAGCTTGCACCGCCGGTGCGAACCGAGTCAAAGTGGCCCAGTGGTCAGCACGGGTATTGAAGAGCTCTAACCTCAAGGCCCGATTTTCACGGTCCTTATCCTCGAGCATCTCAGCAGTGGTGCGAGTCCGTGAATCCTCCTGAGTGGGGTCAGCATAGATAGCCTGAAGATACCCTTGTGCTCCCGGAAGTGATCCTGGCATATACCGGAAATCAGAGTCCCGAAATAGACCAGATCTGACTCGCATAATGGTCATCATAGAGTAGGCGGCGTCCTGCACAGCCATCTCAATAGTAACCCCGAGTCCATAGGAGCAGTGAAGAGGCTCGGTGGATCCAGGATAAGATGGAAATATCCTGACAGTGCAGAGATACTGGCTTTGATTAAAGTCTCGGAATTGCTCTTCGACCGTGTACTCGGGATACCAGCGGTATCCAGCCTCAGTCATTACCCTGACCAACTTGGCAGTATGGTCGGGTACATCTAGGCATCGAGTCAGGCGAACCACTTGATTGAGGTCGCGAGTGGCCATCTGAAAGCACAATCATAATGCAAAAGCATTAGAATTTCTAGCAAAATTTCGGCAGCATAACAGCTGTAAATGCTCAAGAAGGATTTGAGACATTTGACAAAGGATTTCGTACACACTCAACATCATCATATCAAAGTTTTGAATCCATTCTAACAACATAATGTGGTAGTAGAACTGAACTAGGCTTGTATCCATCAAACTTATAAGGTACTACTGATTAGTAACACGTGATCCTGATAGAGAGTATAGATCCTAATTCCTTAACCCCCGGTGGAAGAATGGACTGACTCAGATCAGAATGTCATAAGATAAAGGAGTAAAAAGAGCCTTACGTTCCAACCCACAAACAATTCCCCTACATATAACTAAAGAATTTCTAGACTCAACATCGACCAGTTTGGCTTGGAGAACCTACAGGCAGTCCGGCTCTGATACCAACGCTGTCAGGACCCCGACTCGATGTCACATCGATCTAGCCGGTAACACCTCATATCACTTTGCGGCCTCACGCACGGTATCCCCACGGGTGTCACCTTACCTTTGCCCGGGACCGTTTGCGCCTTTTGGCTCACGTATATGATAGTGTCGCTAGCATCCATATGATAAACAGCCCGGGCTGACATGACTAGTCGTAAACCCAAAGTGGCACAGACTTACAGGGACAGGCATCCATGACCCAGCTTCGAACGTGTCGGTCATCAGCAAGTGGGTCCGGGCTGTAGCACTGGGCTAGCAGGACTCCGGTAAACCGGGCTGTAGCGGGCTAACAGGACTCCGGTACTCAAAGCGTGACATTTCCCTGAAGGGACAGACACAGGAACGAAGAAGGACATATGGCGGCCAGCCTAAGTGTTCCAGAGCAGTAGCAAGCTACCATGGCTCAGCGGTAACACTAGGAGACATTTCCCGGTAAGAGAGGCTACTAAAGATAAACAACTAGATAGTCAGATCCCACACATACCAAGCATTTCAATCATACACACAATATGCTCGATATGTGCAAATACAACGAAGCATCACAACATGACTCTACGACACAAGTACTTTATTTAAGGCTTAGGGAGCCATACATAACATACACAAAGGTACGGGTCACACGACCCAGCATTCAAGTCATACAGTCATACAAACCAGCAGCGGAAGTAACTTGTCTGAGTACAGACAACTAGTAAAAATAAAAGAGGCTTGGAAAGCCTAGCTATACTACATGGTCCTTCACAAGCTCAGGGTCACCACCTGGGTCTTTAGCCTACTCGTTGATGTCAACGTCTACATAGAACCCATCAGAAGGGGTTGCAGCGTCTTCTGTAAAATGTAGATTATAGCAACATGAGTACAAAGGTACTCAGCAAGACTTACATCAGATCCTATATACATGCATATTATCAAGAAGGGTTGGTGGAGTTATTGCAGCAAGCCAGCTTTGACTCTTGGCTAGACTATCCTACGATACTCCAACTTGAAATGGTTTTGCGCACACGAGTCCACTACTCACCACTTCAATACACTACCGAGGATCCACCTCCGTCTTCCTACGGAAGAGCCATCCTCGGCACTCACACTTGTCTTGAGGCTTTTAGTAGTTTCCATTTACTTGTCTATGAACTGTATAGGCAACCAAGTAGTCCTTCACCGCGGACGCGGCTATTCGAATAGATCATGTTAACCCTGCAGGGGTGTACTTCTTCATACATGTTTCCACCACTTAGCGTCTGCACACGACATGTGCTCGGCAGACTTCAAGCGAAAGCCGACGTGGGTGTAGACCACGACCTACCTAAACACTTAAGCCTCTAGTCCAGGTTTATCGCCTATTCAGGTTCCATCCGCAGGGAGTCCGGCCGAGGTTTCCCATACAGCCCCGAACGATGTGAACAGGGTTCCCGAGATACCTAACGGGTATTCGGTACACCGTGCCACGTACCTACCGCATCACAGCCCACCCCTACGGTCAGCGCTGTCCACGACCTCCAGTAGACTACAAACACCAGAAACTACTTGCAACTCCTGGACAGAGAGCTAGGGTGAATAAGAAGTCGAGCGGGGTCATATTTCAGGGCCCAATGCATGGTAGTAGCTGTATCTTAAATCACACATACAGATCTCAGTGCTTAAGGTCGGCTTCAATGAAACAACCCACCATGTACTCCTACATGGCCTCTCATCGATACCTTTACCAAATCGTGTTCACCACACCACTCTCATTACCGACATAATCATTTCACTCTAGCCCATCACCCAGATGAACCAGACCTGACACGACTCTAAGCATAGCAGGCATAGCAAGGTAGGAACAACACATACATATGGCTCAATCAACTCCTACGCATGCTAGTGGGTTTCATCTAGTTACTGTGGCAATGACAGGTCATGCAGAGGAAATGGGTTCAACTACCGTAGCACACAGCAGTTTGAATCGCGTTGTCTTAATGCAGTAAAAGAGAGCAGGAGCGAGAACATGGGATTGTATCGATATGATCAAATGGTTGGTTGCTTGCCTGATGGTTCGATGCACGGATACGGTTCTTCGTTAGGGTAGTCACGGTACTCCTCGGGGACAGATCCTGTCGTAAAGGATAACGATACACAGGCATCACCAAACAATGTGCAACAATATGATGCATGCATGAAACATGGCAATATGAGTGTGTTGGGCTAATGCAACTAAAGCTACCAACGCTGTCAGGACCCCGACTCGATGTCACATCGATCTAGCTGGTAACACCTCATATCACTTTGCGGCCTCACGCACGGTATCCCCACGGGTGTCGTCTTACCTTTTCCCGGGACCGTTTGCGCTTTTTGGCTCGCGTATATGAAAGTGTCGCTAGCATCCATATGATAAAGAGCCCGGGCTGACATGACTAGTCGTAAACCCAAAGTGGCACAGACTTACAGGGACAGGCATCCATGACCCAGCTTCGAACGTGTCGGTCATCAGCAAGTGGGTCCGGGCTGTAGCACTGGGCTAGCAGGACTCCAGTAAACCGGGCTGTAGCGGGCTAACAGGACTCCGGTACTCAAAGCGTGACATTTCCCCGAAGGGACAGACACAGGAACGAAGAAGGACACATGCCGGCCAGCCTAAGTGTTCCAGAGCAGTAGCAAGCTACCATGGCTCAGCGGTAACACTAGGAGACATTTCCCGGTAAGAGAGGCTACTAAAGATAAACAACTAGATAGTCAGATCCCACACATACCAAGCATTTCAATCATACACACAATATGCTCGATATGTGCAAATACAACGAAGCATCACAACATGACTCTACGACACAAGTACTTCAGTGAACCATACATAACATACACAAAGGTACGGGTCTCACGACCCAACATACAAGTCATACAGTCATACAAACCAGCAGCGGAAGTAACTTGTCTGAGTACAGACAACTAGTAAAATAGAAGAGGCTTGGAAAGCCTAGCTATACTACGTGGTCCTTCACAAGCTCAGGGTCACCACCTGGGTCTTTAGCCTACTCGTTGATGTCAACGTCTACATAGAACCCATCAGAAGGGGTTGCAGCGTCTTCTGTAAAAATGTAGATTATAGCAACATGAGTACAAAGGTACTCAGCAAGACTTACATCAGATCCTACATACATGCATGTTATCAAGAAGGGTTGGTGGAGTTGTTGCAGCAAGCCAGCTTTGACTCTTGGCTAGACTATCCTACGATACTCCAACTTGAAATGGTTTTGCGCACACGAGTCCACTACTCACCACTTCAATACACTACCGAGGATCCACCTCGGACTTCCTACGGAAGAGCCATCCTCGGCACTCACACTTATCTTGAGGCTTTTAACAGTTTCCATTTACTTGTCTATGAACTGTATAGGCAACCAAGTAGTCCTTTACCGCGGACGCGGCTATTCGAATAGATTATGATAACCCTGCAGGGGTGTACTTCTTCATACATGTTTCCACCACTTAGCGTCTGCACACGACATGTGCTCGGCAGACTTCAAGCGAAAGCCGACGTGGGTGTAGACCACGACCTACCTAAACACTTAAGCCTCTAGTCCAGGTTTATCGCCTATTCAGGTTCCATCCGCAGGGAGTCCGGCCGGGGTTTCCCATACGGCCCCGAACGATGTGAACAGGGTTCCCGAGATACCTAACGGGTATTCGGTACACCGTGCCACGTACCTACCGCATCACAGCCCACCCCTACGGTCAGCGCTGTCCATGGCCTCCAGTAGGCTACAAACACCAGAAACTACTTGCAACTCCTGGACAGAGAGCTAGGGTGAATAAGAAGTCGAGCGGGGTCATATTTCAGGGCCCAATGCATGGTAGTAGCTGTATCTTAAATCACACATACAGATCTCAGTGCTTAAGGTCGGCTTCAATGAAACAACCCACCATGTACTCCTACATGGCCTCTCATCGATACCTTTACCAATCGTGTTCACCACACCACTCTCATTACCGACATAATCATTTCACTCTAGCCCATCACCCAGATGAACCAGACCTGACACGACTCTAAGCATAGCAGGCATAGCAAGGTAGGAACAACACATACATATGGCTCAATCAACTCCTACACATGCTAGTGGGTTTCATCTAGTTACTGTGGCAATGACAGGTCATGCAGAGGAAATGGGTTCAACTACCGTAGCACACAGCAGTTTGAAACGCGTTGTCTTAATGCAGTAAAAGAGAGCAGGAGCGAGAACATGGGATTGTATCGATATGATCAAATGGTTGGTTGCTTGCCTGATGGTTCGATGCACTGATACGGTTCTTCGTTAGGGTAATCACGGTACTCCTCGGAGGCAGAACCTGTCGCAAAGGACACCGATACACAACCGTCACCAAACAATGTGCAACAATATGATGCATGCATGAAACATGGCAATATGAGTGTGTTGGGCTAATGAAACTAAAACCAGAAGGGTTTGAACAAATTTGAATCAAAGATTCAAATTTCAAACTCAAACATGGCCTCTTAAAGTGCTTTTCCTTATTCTGCTTAAAACATGAATTTAACTTGTTTGATCATGCATGAAAATAGTACAGATGGATAGATTGGATATTTCTGATCATTTTTCATATATAATTTGTCCAATTTGGAGTTACAGAATAAAAGTTATGAATTTTTGAAGTTTAAATAATATTCTGGAATTTCCTGATTTAATTTAAATCCAGAAATATAAATATTGCGCCAGCATGACGTCAGCATGACGTCAGTGGTCAACTGCGGCTGGCTGAGGTCAAACCTGACGTGTGGGGGCCACACGTCAGTGACAGGGGGGTTTAACAGGATTAAATTAATCCTAATTAGGGATTAGTGGCGCTGGGGCCCACTGTCAGTGTCAGGGGGGGTTGACTAACGGTAATTAGCACTAACTGACCACCTGGCCGATGGGGCCCACGCGTCAGTGACCCTGGGGGGGTCAAACCCCAGGTCGGACAAGTCAAACCCACCGGCGGTTAGTCGCCGGCGAGGTCCGCGGCGTACAGGGGCCTCGGGTTTCCTCTGTGGTGCTCCAAACGGCGTGCGGCTAGGTGCATTGGATAGCTAGCTCGATGGCGCGTCAGACGGTGGCCGTGGCTGGGCCTGGGGTGGCCGGAGTTGACGGCGGCGAGCTCGGCTGCGGCCGCCGGGGTTCGGTCGTGCGCGGAAACGGGGTTGGAGCTCGAAGGCGAGCTAAGCGAGGCGCTAGGGATGCTCTACGGGGCCTTACGAACTTGTTGGACTCGCCGGGGTGACCAAATGGTCACCGGAGCTGCGTCGACGGCGAGCTCGGCGACGGCGGAGGTTCGGCCGTGGTGGGAACGAGGTTACGGCGCGGGAACGAGGGGAAAAAGAGGGGGAAACGGTGGCGGAGCTCACCGCGGTTGCAGTGGGCGTCGAAGCGGGCTCGGGGACATGCTGGAGACGGCGAATCGACGGCGATGATCTCCGGTGGCCGAGGAGGGGAACGGCGACGTGAGCGGCGATGCAGGGCTTCCGGAGGGCCGTGGAGCGGTGGGGAGGAAGAGGGGGTCGCGGCGGAGCCTCTGGGCTAGTCGGGGGAGCGAGGGGTGGCCGGAGACGACTGCTATGGCGAACGGCGGCGATGGTGGTGTTCGGCCGTGAGAGAGAGAGAGGGAGCAGCACGGGAGAGAGGGGGGGATAAGGCCAGGGGATCGGGGCGGCACCGAGAAGAAGCGTCGCGGCGTCGCGCTGGCGGGGGAGGCAGGCAGACGAGCTGGTGGCATGGCGCTCCGGCCGTGCGCGCGCGCCGGCCACACGCCTGGCCGACTGGCGCCAGGAGGACAACGGCGGTGGTGGGCTGGGCTGGCTTGCTGGGCCGGCCAGCTGGCTGGGCCGCACAGGGAGGAGCCCAGGTAAGCTCCTCCTGTTATTTATTTTTCTGTTTTCTAATTTCTGACATTTGTTTTGATTTAAATAATATATTAAATCATTTATTTAACTTATGCCAATTTTTGCAGGAGCTAGATATATTATTCCAGAGCTCCTTTATAATTGGCATAATATTTGGACATATATTAATATATATAATTAATATATTTCCAATGCAAATATTTATGCATTAATTCCAAATGCCCAAAATAAATACCTATGAGCTCTTAAAAATATTGGTTTGATTTTTATCTCTGTCCAATATTTTCAGAGAGCAACATGAGCATTTTCTTGGACCCTTTTGGAGAAATTTTTATTTGGATCATTTTCAGGAATGATTCTGAGGGTTTCACAATCCCCATTTCAAGTTAAATGGAAATTTTAAACATGATGCACACACTCTGATGCATGACTAGCTAGGGTGTGACAATACAATGCATTCTTTGACAGTGCCAAGAACCCCTACAAGAAGCCAAGAATCTCATCTGACAGATTTTGGAGCCACCAACAGCGAAGCTATTACTCTTGCATTCTATACAATCAAGATAGAATATTTCCTCACGGGTGTCTAGATTGTGATGCTATGGCTGGGCTGCCATGTCTGGAAGAAGCCCTTGACTGCTTCAGGGATGTTGGTCTTCTTGCATTTGTCACTAATAAAGAGCACCGGAATGAAGAGCTCCTACTGCAGTTCTATGCCACCTTACATATTCGTGGCTACAACAGGGATCCGAAGACATGGATCCTTGAGTGGATGACAGGTGATGTGCATCATGAAGCCAAAGCTCAGGACATCATCGAGCTAACTTCCCTACCCACTCCAGGTGAGCTGTATGAACCTTGTTGTTTGCTTTATCAGAATGAACTGCAGAGCATATTTCAGAAGCCTGAGCCGAACATGAGCCAAATTCTTAGCAGATGAAGCCTTTGCCCGAAGACACTGAATATCCAAAGGAATTCTTTGTTGAGGACCTCGAGTATCTGCCACACACAGTATATCACATTCTGAGGCATACTCTCTGGCCCATCAAAGGCTATTCATCTAAAACCAAACTTGATGGATCCATGAAGACTTTGGTGTTCTACATCGTCAATGGCATCAAATTCAACACTTTGGATTTCTTCATCAGACAACTTGCTGCTTCCGGGATTGATTTGTCTGGTCTGAAGTTCTATGCTCCATGGGTGATGCGGTGATTAAGCTTCATTCAACTATTGACTATCGGCCCTCAGCACGCAATCACATTGTCTTCTTACCTGAGGTTGATATGTCTGTTGAAGCCATCTACCCTAAGCCTGCAAAGAAGCCCCTCCATCTTCAGAATGCTGAGTTCCAGAGCTTCACACAACCCATTGAAGGTGTTTATGTGCCAAATGCTGCAACACACACCTATCCCTTGTCTGGAAACCTGCGCCTACCGCACCGTGCAAACACTGAAGCTACTTCAAGCACAATTTCCCAAAGGCCTCAGAAGCGTCCACGTGTTCTCAATGACCGTGAGCATCTAGTGGCCCTACATCAAAAGCAGGACAAACATCATGATTGGCTAAATCATTAGATGAAGAGTATCATGGTGGATGCTAATCGCATTCGCAACTTAGCCACCAAGAACTCGTTTGTTGCTCATGAAGCTTGTCGCCGTTCCTGCAAGAGTCTCACTTTGCTCTATGTTGAAGATGAACTTCGCACAGATGGCTTCACTGAACATTTCAAGTTTGACTCCAGGCCTCCTCAAAATGCAAGCTGGCGTCGCACACCCTCAATTGAAGATTCTGAGTACTCATCCTCGGCTGCAACTATTGTTGCGAGAGTCGTCGATGAAGAAGATGATGCCACTTCGCCAGCTCTCACTGCTCACTATAATGATGCTGCACCAAGCCCTTCTGGACCACCAAACTCCAACGTCGACCCTGGTGCGCCAACTTCGTCTCCACCTGGGAACGAGTAAATACTCTATGTCTTCAAACCTTTTTGGTCATTAGTGACAAAAGGGGGAAAAGGATATGAGTTGATAGTCTTCAAGCAAGTCCATATGCGTGGTTGCTTAATTTTTGCTAAAGTACTTACAATTCTCGTTCTGAAACATTTGGCTTTTGGGTTGTAACACTTAAACTTGATGGTCGTCTGCTATTATGATGCGATGATAAATTTTGCATGAAGTCATTCTGCAGACGGCCATTTTCCATTTGCGTATCATTATCTTCTTATATGCATGATGCATTATCTTCACACTTTGAAGATGGATTCCACAAAGCAAAACCTTCCATGTGCATCTGCATTCAAAAGAAAATCATTTATATGCACATCTTCAGGGGGAGCCTCGTCATATGTATGAAGACAATACTCACAACACTGAACTTTCACATACTTTTATCCCCGTTGAAAACTTCAACCAGTTTATCATCAATCACCAAAAAGGGGGAGATTGTAAGTGCATCTAGTGCCACCCCTAGTTGGTTTTGGAGTATTGATGACAAACGTGGTTGAGGGACTAATGTGTTTGTGAGAATTGCAGGATAACACAGGTAGTGTCCCTCATTGATTCGGTTTATCTACCAGAGATGACCCTAAAAATGTATGAAGACATTGAATACAATGGTGGTTCATGAAGACATTCATGACGAAGATTATGACACGTGAAGCTATTCACTTGAAGGCTATGGAGTGCGAAGACATAGTTGTTTTGTAGTTTCCTTTTCTTCTTATTGAGTCATAGGAACCACCGTATTGTTAAGTGGGGTCCAAGTAAATAAAGTTAGAGTGACTGAAGTGATGCTCAACCAAATCCTATGTCTTCGAGCGAAGACAATGAGAGAAAATCTTATCCAGAGCTGGATGAGTCAGCTTTGCTTTAGCCCAAGCTAAGCCGCCACGTGTGTTTGAAATCTGACCGTTAGACATGTGTCAGTTCCTTAGTGACCCAGGGTCATTTTGGACAAATCAGGTCGGGTTGCCTCCTGGCTACAAATAGCCCACCCCCAACACCATAAATTGGTGGATGCTTAGAGTTAGTGCACGGCTTCTATCATTTGAGAGCAACCCACCTCCGAACCATTTGAGAGAGAAACCCCTGCGAGGACATAGCCCAAAACACCCAGAGCCAAAGAGTGTTACACTACTAGGGAATAGGCTAGCAATAGCACCGGTTTTAGGTATATCAGTAGTGCGGTATGTGGCGTGCTACTGATATGGTGCTACAGCTAAAGTTTATCAGTAGCGTGTGCTCGCCCGCGCTACTGCTATATGTTCTTAGCAGTAGCGCTTTTGTCGCACAGCGCTACTAGTAGTTACTAGTAGCGTGCCTCCCTACCCGCGCTACTATACACATTGTACCACATAATAACACATTGTCATTAGGACCTACTTCTCTCTCATAGGACCTACTACCTTCTCTTAGGTAAAATAGCATAAAACAAGATAGGCCTGACTCTCCATTATGGAGAATGGAGATTATCCTGTCTCCAATTCTTGCCTTTCGCACAATGTTGCTTCCAAGAACCTCCCTACAACTGACCATACATTTTTTCCATTCTTTAATTGTCATGTCCTCACTGGTTTTAGAAATCCGATATGGACATGTGTGATTCGTAGGATAACCTGGTTGTATGTTCAAAACATCAACGCAACCATTCTGATACATCAGATGAGGCACACAATCATTGGGGATTTTCTGTTGAAAAACATAGTAATAACTTCATAGTTAGCAATGTAGTTCAGTTTTAGAAGAATTTATGTGAAAGATGCACAGATGTCGTAATACTAAAAAAATCTTACCATGGCATCTCCATGGATGTTACCGTAGTTCAACACGTGCACTAGTGGCACATATTGACCATAATGTGGAGGAGTTTGATAATAGACATTGTAATTCTCAAGATTAGTACAAAATGCGACCAGATGATTTTTCTCCTAATAAGTTAACTCAGAGCCATCGGTGTAGTAGGTTCTGTCTACCATCTTCCGCACATTCTTTGAAGAATGAAAATAAGCTATCAATGGAAATAAGCTGTCAACTATTTTGAAATAAATAATATAAATTACTTAATAACTATGTTTGAGGAACTCACATAGCGGTAGAATTGGAAGCGTATCAATAAGGACCCAAATGTCCAAATTGTCTACCTCGATGTCAGGATCACCAAGATCCATGGTGACAAACATACCCTCTTGAAAATCATACATCTTGCAAAGTGCTTCCCAATCCGGCCAACCAAAATTGGATACGCTCTCAGAATTGTATAGATTTACCTCAAAATCCATACCATGATGGGTCCTTAGGTTAAATTTTTTCGTTTCATTCCTCTCATGATTTTCAAAACCAATCCTCTCCAAGACATAGCGTCTTGCATGGCATGGGATAAGCTAGTCGAATTGTCACTACTAGGGAAAAGCCTAGCAGCAGCGCGGGTTTTAGGCCTATCAGTAGCGCGGGGACCGGCGCTACTAATAAGGCACTACAGCTAACGTATAACAGTAGCGCCTGTCGTCCCATGCTACTGCTATACATGAATAGCTGTAGTGCTCTTTAGAAAAGGGCGCTGCTGATATTATCTGCAGCACTGTTTACAAGGAAGCGCTACTGGTAAGGCGGCATTACTGCTAAATCCCCCCCCCTCGCTACTACTAGTTTTAGTAGTTTTTCCCCTCCATATTTGTTTTGTATTTGAATAGGCTTTATACAATAATCTTTAGCATATCATACACATACAAATGTAACCATAGCATATACATACAATTAGTCTCATCCACTGTTCAAGATATCTTCCAATATTCCGATAAATCGGCCGATTTATCGCTTACGATGGTCTGACCGATAAGATAAATCGGCCGATAAATCCGCCGATATGGCGATAAATCGGCCGATATGCCGATAAACTTGCCGATTTACCCCTTATCATATGTCGACCGATAAGTTCCCGATAAGCGATATCCCCAACATTGGTCTCATGAAATCATGTCATCATCATAATCATCATCCAACACAAAGTGGTCTCTCGTCATCATCTCAAAAATAGCGATACAAGTCTCGATTACATGCAAATACATCGTCATTCATCTAAACAATGATATACGCGAGAAGAGCTATCACTTTGAGTACATGAGTTCGTATCCCTCTCTAGCATTAGCGTGAACCTAAACTAACTACTGCCTGTCTCTCGGAAACCGGAAATCGGTACACCTGGGCCTGACACTCCGGCCACTCGTCGTATATATACTCCTGGCGTAGCACTTCTTCGCCATCTATGATATATGCACCTGCATTGTCACATGATTCGATGATATGCAACATATATAGTTGAGCAACAGAAAGAGACAGACTTGGCAAAAATAGAAACAACATATCATAAGCATAAATAACAAAGTTCATCGTACCCAAAATGCGCTAACTAGAGTGATTTTTGCTAGTCGAGGAGGAGGACGGTTTAATTACATCACAAATAAAGTTTCACCATGCATAACTCAAAGTTTTGTCATATAGAAAGTATGGACTAAACGGACACATTGTCATATATCGACAATCACTCCACCATGTCGTGCCATCCATCCATGTCAGGGAGATAGTCCTCGAGCTTAGTGAAAGGCTTCATGTCGATACGCTGAGAGGCTATCCATGTCCGGACGTCTTCCCGCGACATTTGTCCTTCTCCGTAGAACATCCCTGTTTTTCCGACGATCTCCTTCATGTTGATTTGGGCAAGTTCGCTCTGGATGTTATAGAACTCAGCTCGAAGTCGATGATCCTTGATATCTCCTATGTCCTTTGCCCATTGCAGAATATGGGCATTACTGGATCTAGGTGACATGCGAAGGTTCTGGTGATCCTGTCTGTCCTCCAGCATGTGGTGTAGGACATAGAATCCATCATTAAGAGAATCGTTCGGTTGCTGTATGCACCAAAAGTCGGTCTTATGGCTGAAGGCGACCCTGCCGCCCCTTCTCTTCTTGTCCTTGACCTCTCCACCCCTTGCTTGGTAGTAAAACATAGCACTGTCGAGAACATCCTTGATATGGGTGTAATCCTTTTTGTGAATGTTCTTCGACGAGTCCAAGTAAAGAGCGTGGGAGAATCGGGGGTAGAGGATGATGAGGACGGCCCGCCCGCCGCTGCGCAAAATAAGTACACCTCAAATTAATTAGCCACCACCGTGCAAATGAATGATTGAAATCGAAGGAAGGATAGCAGCGTGGATGAATTACACGGGATGATAAGGCATGAGAATCGCCTCCTTGTCCTTATTGGCGAGCATGAAACTGACGATGTAATCCCTCACGTATTCACCGTGCTTTGCGCAGACTCCCAAGAAGCCCTCGTGCATGTAGTACGGGTCAATGACACAGATATAAGGTATCTTCTCAACCCCGATGATGTAGTTCATGTGCAAGGCATAAAGGCGGACAAACGTAAAATCCAGCTTCTTCACGTGAAACATGTCGAATATGTAATCGATTCGGAGGAAGAACTTATCCGCGGGGAAGCAGTCGACATACGACATTTGTCGCGGAATGTTAACCACGTAGAGTGGGTATCTTGGATCTTTCGAGGCGATGAGGCCTTTCTCTACCCGCAACACATCGTCATGAAGTCTCTTTAGATCGCCGAATCTGGCCCGTAGCGCTGTTGCAGGTAGGATTGGTTGACCGGGGATATGCCATTTATCCGCATCGGGGATATCTATACGGTCCTGAAGCCGAGGCTGCTGAGGCGGCTGGATCATAGAATCAGTTTTTTTGCCTTTCCTTGCTCTCTTCCTAGACTTCTTTACTACCGGAAGGTCGTCCATAATACGTTGAGACGATAATTCAGGCACCGACTCATGACGCTCAAACCCTGAGGAGGCGCCAGTATAGACATACTGTTCAGCGGCATCGTCATCCTCATCCTCATCCATGGCAACGTATCAACGACTAATGGAGCCTCCTCCTTACCCCGTCTGCTATCACCCAACCCGACACTCGACGCTAATTGGGTAGGTGGGGTGTTGATGTTCATACCTTACTGAGGCTGTGTCCTCGTGGGTGTGCTCCCGGCCGCCTCCAGACGAAGCAGACTCTTTGGACCCAACAGGACCCACCCATTGCAACAATCACCAAGCCGCCACGGGGTCTCGTCGTCATCCCCCACTAGTATTAGAGGAGGCAAATTCTCGTGGCTCGGTTTGACACTGGCCACGGAAACCTTGAAGACGTTCGGGGGGATCAGCCGGCTGTGGAACAATGGTTCCTTTGGCTCCATTATCGTCGCCTTCCCCACGTCCACCTTCTGGTCACTGATGGTGTACAATATGGTGCACGGGGTTTCGTCGGCCTGGAAAGAAAAGTCTGCGACGTGAGACATCCGAAAGGCAACGAAAACGGGAGATTATACATTTATATTGAAGGGGGCCGGTGTGACAGATACCGTGAGGGCGTCGAGCTCAGCCAAAGACGAAGCACCGCCAAGCACGTCCGGTGCGGGAGCCAGTGCGGGAGTCGGTGCGGGAGCCGGTGCGGGAGCTGGTGCGGGAGCAGGTGCTGGTGCAACGCTAGTTGAGCTGCTCCCCAAGAAGTCAGCAAGGGGAAAGTCCTTTGCGTTTTTCTCTGCATTTTGCCTTGTCCAAGTGAAAACGGCCGGAACCAAGGAAGTAGACAAATCTGCAACCACCTGTTTTGCGGCAGCTACCGTTGTTGCGACTGTCTGAGATGATTTCTTCTCAACCACAATCTCAATCTTCTTGTCGATGTTTTCTTAAGTTAACCTCTGTCTTTCCTTTCTCTCCTCTGTGGTCTCACAGTAGTACTTCTTCCACGTGGCGTCGTCTCCGACAGCGTGCACGCGTCCATACGACGGTCGAGTATCCACCGGTTGTCATTTCAATATGTTCAACGCACGGTTGAATGGAGTGTCCCACTTGGGCCTCGCCAATGCCTCAGACGGCGAGTCGCTTTCGGCCGCAATCTTGTGCTGCTCTCTCTGCAAAAGGCACAAGGATCATTTACAAATATGACTAATGTGTGCAGTCGAATTGATTAGAAACTAAAATTACCAGTAGCCTCATGAACTCCGTAATGACTGGTTTTGTATCGTAAACCTTCTTCACTGGGTCCCAACGGTGCCGGGCCCTGAGGACGTCACGCTCCTGCGGGACGGTGAACTCCGCCAAGGGGTCTGGGATGCCCAAACTCGTGGCTTCCGCGTCCTCCTTGGCCCATTTGGACCTCTTTCCGCCGTAACCACGGCTTCCGAGGTGGTGGCTCCCAATGTTCCTCTCTTGAAGCCCCTTCATGTAACTTTTTTTGGCAGCTTCGGCCTTGCAAGCCTCCTTGAATATTTGAAACTTCTCTTCCGTGATTGTCGGCTTATCCTTTACAATCTTGGAGCAGGGTTCCTTCTTGTCGATGATCTTTGCTTTCACTCGATTTTTCCAGGCGGCCAACGCATCGCTAAACTTGGTCATGGCGTGTTTGTTTATCTTCTTCATTGCCGGGTCCTCATCTGGATCTTCATAATCCTTCTCATTCTGGCCCGGGAACAAGAATATCTGGTGAAACTTCTTTAGGAGGGAGCGCCTCATATTTTCTATCTTCTGTAGTTTCTCATCGTTGATGGTGGCGGTTGTCCGTACAATGCAGCCTATTTCATTGCCGTAGCACGAGCGCGCTTCCTCGGGCGCCTTTGGCTCAAAATTGTCGTCGTCCACCTCCGTGACCACCAGTCTAGTTGTCCTGAGTTTGTTAGGAAGCCGTTGCCTCTTTGCTTTCGGTTCTACACAGGCTCCGCTCACCGAGGCAGCACCGGTCTCAGTCTCAGCGCCGGTCTTGATGCCGGTCTGAGTCTCAGCACCAGTCTTCGTGTCGGTCTCAGTCCCCGATGCCACCGGTGGGCCCAAAAACAACATCGGTTGATCGTCGGCAAGGCTAAAAAATTCGTCTGTCGCCCGGTAGACGTTGTCGCAATCACCAGAACCCTGTCCTTCATCGTTGCTTGCCATGTTTCCTATGATTAAATCTAGTCAATTAATTATAGACCTAATAAAATGGATAATGACATAAAAAAGGCATGTTGTTTTGCAGGAACATTGACTCCTTCCTGGTGCGGCAAATCCCGGGCACTCGATATGTCCTAGTTTGTAGCACAAGTCATGCCGAAATTCATGGAAAATTTCGGCATGACCTTTGCTAAAATGTGGACAAATCGAGAACCTGAAATTTGCCGAAACAGAAATGAATCAACATTCCGGCAAAGCATAGGCCACTCAGCTTCATTCCCTGGAAACAACAAAGCCACTTGGGCACAATCGAACCACTTCAATGAAAAGATATAACATGAGCAAACACTGTTGAGGAATTTGCATATAACATGGCCACTTCAATGAAAAGATATAATCAACAATAATGGAATATGCAAATGAACATCAATGACATATATCATTCTTGTTTTTTGTTTACATATCAACAATTAGTTTGACAAAGTTTTTTAAAAGAAAAATAATTCTGTTTTTTGTTTATAGCTAAATGCCATAGCTACTGTTTTTTATTTATATCTAAATACTTTTGTTTTTTGTCTAAAGCTAAAAGTCTAGGAACTCCATTATCTCTAACCCTTCTGACCTCACCAAAATTTCCACAGCAAGACCTTAGCACCTACACCCAATTTCTTCAAAAATATTCAGGTCCATAGTCCAAATAATTCAAATTTCATTTGAATGAAATTTGGAACAAATTCAGGTCCATAGTCCAAATATTTTTATATAATTAAGTGTTTTTTGTTTATAGCCTCTGTTAATTTAAATCTAAATGCTACTATTATTTATATACCCTCTATTAGTTTAAAGCTAATGGAATTACTGTTTAGGCATTTTCATAAAAATTACCCTAGCTAATTTCCTAAAAAAATTGGACCCTGACATTTCCAAATACTTTGGCTCACCCACTTGCTAGAGTCTCATCAGATCATATTCCTATTCACATTCAGATAGGAAGTGATATTCCAAAATCCTCTATATTTATATTTGAAAATTATTGGTTTGAATTCAATGGGTTCTATGAGACTGTTATTCAATGTTGGAACAGAAATCAACAATTGACAAACTCTGCCAAGGATACTGCTGCCAGGTTCAAATGTCTCAGAATGGGTTTTAAAAAATGGAGCAAAAATATGTCCAAACTCAACACCAACATATCTGCATGTAACTATGTCCTGTCTATGATCGATGGCATTGAGGATCAAATAAATCTGAGCACTATTGAAGCAAATTTCAGAAATATTCTTAAGAGTCACATAACCAAGTTATTGGAAGTCAAAAGAATATATTGGAAATCCAGGTTTAAGATGAAGAGTATACAGCTTGATGATGGAAATACTGAATTTTTTCATGCCATGGCTACCCAAAACTATAGGAAAAATTTCGTAACTACTTTACATGATGAAGATGGGATTCCCTTTCAAAATCATGATCACAAGGCTGCTATTATTTGGAAATCATACAAAGATAGACTGGGAAAAGCTATTAACCCCACTATGCTATTCAATCTTGAGGAAATTATTCGGCCTAAAGATCTATCTGAGCTTGAGGCTCCTTTTTCCATGGATGAAATTGATCAGGTTATTAAAGACATCCACTCTAACAGAGCACCAGGACCTGATGGTTTCAATGGCCTATTTCTGAAGAAATGTTGGAATATCATCAAACAAGATATTTACACTATGATCTGGGATTTTTTGAAGGGAACATTGATATTCAGAGTATTAATACTGCTTTTATTACTCTCATACCAAAGATTGCAAACCCTATTGACATGAATGATTTCAGGCCCATTTCCTTGGTCAGCCTTCCTCTCAAAATCATCACCAAGCTTATGGCCAATAGAGCTCAGAAAATCATTACCTCAGTCATTCATCAGAATCAATATGGTTTCATAAAAGGGAGAAATATCCAGGACTGTTTGGGATTTTCTTTTGAATACATCCATCTATGTCATCAGTCTAAAAACCTATAATCATCCTCAAACTTGATTTTGAGAAAGCATTTGACAAGATTGAATACAATGCAATTATCGCCATGCTGAAAGCTAAGGGATTTGGTCCAAGATGGATAAATTGGGTTACCAATATACTCAATATTGCATCAACATCTGTCCTTTTAAATGGTGCTGCTGGGAAAAAATTTATATGCAAAAGAGGAGTCAGACAAGGAGATCCTCACTCTCCTCTTCTATATATCATTGTTGCTGATCTCCTTCAGTCTATTATTAATGCTGCTTGGGAAAATCGTGAGATCACTCTCCCCACTAATCAGGCATATGGTCTTGATTACCCTATTATTCAATATGTTGATGATACTCTATTGATTATGCCTGCTGATGATGATCAACTCAGCCATCTCAAATACCTTCTTAATCTATTCAGTATGTCCACTGGGCTATTTGTCAATTACAGCAAATCATCCATGATCCCAATTAATATGGACCAACAGTCAATCAACAATCTTGCTAACTCTTTTTGATGTAGAGTTGAAAGCCTCCCCTTCACCTATCTTGGACTACCTATGGGCACCACCAAACCCTCTGTTCATGACCTCATCCCAGTTATATCTAGGATTGATAAGAGATTATCAGGTGTTGCCAGATTCATGAACCACTCTGGTAGGCTCACTTATGTCAACTTTGTTGTTGCTTCCATGCCAATATTTGCCATATGTTCCCTTAAAGTCCATGTTACCATTTTGGATCATGTGGATAAATCAAGCAGAAATTTCCTTTGGTATGGAAATGAGATCAATAAAGGAGGTAAATGTCTGGCTAGCTGGGAGATGATATGCAAACCCAAACAGCAAGGAGGACTTGGGGTTTTGAATCTTAGAAAACAAAATAAAGCTCTCCTCATAAAGCACATGTTCAAGTTCTATAACAAAGTTGATGTTTCATGGGTAAAATTAATTTGGGAAGCTCACTATCATAACAATGATGTCCCTCATTACAACAGAAGCAAAGGATCTTTTTGGTGGAAAAATTGCATGAAAATGTATGACCTTTTCAGGGAAATGACTACTTGTGACATCAAATCTGGTTGCACTAATCTAATATGGGATGACATATGGAATGGTGATATTAGGAGAATTAAATACCCTGAGCTTCATTCTTTTACCCAAAAGGAAAGCATTTCAATCAAAGAAGCCAAGGAACTGGATAATCTCTATAGCATGTTTCAAATTCCACTATCCATACAAGCTCACCAACAATTCCACTTATTATCTGGAGAACTAAACAATATCAGAAACACAGATGATAAGGACACATGGATCTTCAAGTGGGGTAACAATAAGAACATTACAAAGAAGATCTATGGATACCTTATGAATGGTGAGGATGCTGCTGCCACCTTTAAATGGAATGGAAATCATGTTGTCTTCCATGACACAAGTTTTTCTGTTGGCTCTTGCTAAATGATAGAATAAATACATGTGATCTTTTGATCAAAAAAAGCATGCATCTGGATTCCACTATTTGTGTTCTATGCAACAATGAAGACCCTGAAGACAGGACTGATCTTCTTTTCACCTGTCCATTTAGTCAAGGATTTTGGTGGGACATTGGTTTTGAATGGAATTCAGATATGGAGATCAACAATATGATTATTGATGCTAAACACAGATATAATATCGACCACTTCATGGAAATCATGATTCTTGGATGCTGGAGCATATTGAACCAAAGGAATGGGATGATTTTTGAAGGGATACATTGTTCAATAAATGAATGCGGGAATGATTTTATCAGCTGTTCCAAAATGACCATGCTGAGGGCTAAACCCACTCTAAAAGAGGGCATGTCCTCTTGGATAGACAATATTTAATTTTTCAATAATTAATTTCTACTCTCCTTCTAGATTGTACCTACTTAGTTGTCCCCCCCCCCCAACAACCATTAATTATGTACTCTGGATACTCTTCTTTATAAATGAAAAATGACTCATAGTAGGGGATTTACCCTACTGTTCTTTGGTCAAACAAATTCGTAAAAAAATTGCTAATCATCTTTCTTAAATGCTATAAAATGCCTACTGCCCTAAACAAATCTAGGGTTCATATGAACACCTAGGGTTCATATGAACATCAACACAGTATCAACTTATATATGAATTTCCCTAGGAGAGAGAGAGAGGAGGGTAGGGGACAGGAGAGGCAGAGCCTTACGGTCGGCGGCGAGGGCAGGCTCAGGCTCGGGCGGCGGCGGTGAGGTCGAGGGCGGCAGCGGTGAGCTCGAGGGAGGCGACGTTGAGGTCGACGACGGCCTCGGGCGGCGGCTGTGAGGTCGAGGGTGGCCTCGGGCAGCGGCGGTGTGGTCGAAGGCGGCGGGCGGCGGCGGTGTGGTCGAAGGCGGCCTCGGGCGGTGGCGGTGTGGTCGAAGGCGGCAGGGCGACGGGGGTGATGGAGCAGTTGGGGGACAGGGGGAGTAGAGAGGGGGGGAAGGACTTAGTGAAACTTTGAGCCCGGGCTGCCAGGATTTGAGTCAAACTAGCAGTAGCGCGTTTTGCTGAAACGCGCTATAGCTAAGGTAGCTATAGCGTGTTCCAGAGAAACGCGTTACAACTACTCCTTTCTGTTTTATTTTTATTTTTCTTTTGTTTTCTTTACATTTTCTTTTTTTCATTTCTCCTTTTTCTATTTCTTTCATTTTCATTTACTTTTCTACTTATTTTTCTATTTATTTTCTTTTTCATAGCAGTAGCGCTCTATAGCATAAACGCGCTGCTACAAAGTTTTTAGCAGTAGCGTGCTTCTCGGAGAACTGCTACTACTATTCCTAGCCTACCGGCATTAGTGAGGGAATTTTAGTAGTAGCGCTTTTCTGTGAAGACGTGCTACTGCTAAAACAATGGTTGTAGCGTGGTTTTGAAACAAGCGCTACTACTAAGTAGCGCTAGCGCCGAGTTTTGACCAACGCTACTGCTATACCTCTGTGTATAACGTTTTCCCTAGTAGTGTGTAAAAGACAAAAATTACACGTTGAACTAGTAGAAGTCGAGCTTAATTACGAAAAAAACACTTTGCGTCATAGCATACTGTTTCACAATCGAAGGCCTCCTCGAGCTTAATGCTAAAGTGCCGACCTTCTACCAAGTGAGGCTTGTCGCGAAAACCCTGGTTGTCGCCGCACCAGGAGCACTCCCCGGGACTTTCGTCCGACGACATTTCCTATGTTCATAATTCAAAGATTAAACTTCTAAAATTCAATATATGTACGACAAAAACTAAATTAGATCATTATTATTCAGCACGGGTTGACTATCAGTCTATCGAGTCTTTTTTTGAAAACTCTCAGCTACGTGGTGTATATATTCAACCGTTGGTGATGGTCGCTCCTCCCTTTGTCCCCGAGTGCATTAAACCAAAATTTCTAGCACACGAGAACGAAGGAGAAGCGACCCCCACGACAATAGTCGGCATTCTTCTTCGTTCTCGAATATATGGTGGACACACTCCCTCACTGATTTTTTGACTGTCGGTGCTGGTCGTTACTCCGCCTTCCCCTAGTGCCTAACAAAGGTCTAGCGCAAGGATAAGAAAGAGAAATGACCCCCACGACAACAGTCGGGTTTCTTCCTCTCTCATATATGGTGCAGACTTCTCCCTTACTCTTTTTTTGATTCTGATGTATGGAGCCTCGTTAGACTTAAAGTCAACATGAAATGTCATTTAATTATCTTTCTAGAAAATCCAGGCCACTCAATATTTCCTACATATTCTAGCACAAGTCATGCCAAAATTCACAGAAAAATCCAGCATGATATTTGCTAAAAAAGGACATATCGAGCACGTGAAATTTGCTGGAACGGAAATTAATCAACACTCCGGCAAAACATAGGCCGCTCGGAGGTGTTACCTGCAAACATGGCCACTTGGGCAAGCACATATCCTATTTGCATTCAAACTTGATGGTCATTGCATTTCAATGGTTGAAAATATGAACAAAAACATTTCAAAATATCTTATAGGACTCATATTGACATGGAGATTTGGCTAGTCTCACCTCGAGGTCGGAGGGGGCTTGTGACGGGGATGACGGCGGCGACGACATGGAGATTTGGCTACAAAAACAAAATAGTATTCAAAATAGTGCTCTCCAATTCGAGCATTCAAAATAGGAGTAGTTCTCCAATTTGAGCATTCAATAAGCAAAACTAAATCATAAAATAAATTAGTATTCAAATTAGCATGCATTCAATAAGCAAAACTAAATCATCTCTAGCGTCCGTACATCATCGAATATTATCACTAATACATCTCGAATAGTCTCATACATTTAACCTCACTAATACAGCTAAAATCCTAGCGAATGACGGGTATCGACCCGAGCGGTGGACACCCAAAGAGAAGGAACCATCACAGGATCATGGCTCCAGTGAGATCCCTGAAGAACCTGTCAGGTATTGGAGAACCCGCCCTCCAACGTAGCCATGTAGCGACGGACATGCTCGTCCTCCTCGCTGACACGGTGACGTACCACCTCCATAGGGTCCTCAAGCCTCCGCACCATCACTGGCCCACGCGACCGCCACCAAAGAAGGTTCGGGTCAACGACGGTCTGGCTCCTCACAAAGTTGCGCCTTCCGGAAGGCAGCACATCCCAGTACCAACCCGGCGGAGCCCAGTCCCGGCCATGGCCCCTCTGATCAAGAAGGCCTCCTCCGCCGAGTCGACGACGAGCATGCGGGATAGGCATCATCAACGTTGATGCGGGAATAATTGCTTTAACTAAAAAAGTAAAGTAGTTTTATTAATTTTCATACTAAAAATAAAATAGTTGTATTAATTCAACTAGTTCAATTCAGCACTTACTATAAATAAAAATTAACTTGTTCTTACTAAAAATAAACTAGTTCAACTAGTTCTATTAATTTTTTTGCTAAAAATAAACTAGTTCTTACTAAAAATAGACTAGTTCAACTAGTTCTATTAATTTTCTTACTAATTCTATTAAACACTTACTAAAAACAGTACAAAACTAGTAAGATCAAATCTAAAAGTTAACCATAACTAATTTGGTCAACTCTAAAATTTAATGAACCTTAACTAATTTGATGAACTCTAAAATTTAACCCTAACTAATTTGAGGAACTCTAAAATTTAATCCTAACTAATTTGATGAACACTAAAACTAATTCTATTTACAACTATTGCCCTAATTAGCATCTAATTTGATGAACCCTAACTAATTAGATGAACTCTAAATTTTTAACCCTAAGAACCCTAGCTAGGCAGAGGTAGGGGAGGAGGAGGAGGGCGTGCTCACCTCGGGCGCCGGTGGAGTTAGGGAGAGGGGCACACGGCTCGAGGTCGGGGACGGGGTCGGGGTCAGGGCGGCGGGTGCACAGCGGAGGGCGGCGATGTAGGGGGTGTCGAGGTCGGGGGTGGGGGCGGCGTCGAGGTTGGGGTTGGGGGCGGTGCTACCTCTTGAGCACTGCGTTGGATTTCCCCGAAGAGGAGAGGATGATGCAGTAAAGTAGCGTAAGTATTTCCCTCAGTTTTTGAGAACCAAGGTATCAATCCAGTAGGAGACCACGCGCAAGTCCCTCGTACCTACACAAAACGATAGCAACTCGCAACCAACGCTTAGGGGTTGTCAATCCCTTCACGATCACTTATGAGAGTGAGATCTGATAGATAATATTTTTGGTATTTTTGATAGATAGATGCAAAGTAAAAAGGTAAAAGGCAAAGTAAAAACAAAGCAAGTAAATAAAGTGATAGAGATTGATATGATGAGAATAGACCCGGGGGCCATAGGTTTCACTAGTGGCTTCTCTCGAGAGCATAAGTATTCTACGGTGGGTGAACAAATTATTGTTGAGAAATTGACAGAATTGAGCATAATTATGAACATATCTAGGCAATGATCATGTATATAGGCATCACGTCAAAAACAAGTAGATCGAAACGATTTTGCATCTACTACTATTACTCCACTCATCGACCGCTATCCAGCATGCATCTAGAGTATTAAGTAAAACCAGAGTAATGCTTTAAGCAAGATGACATGATGTAGAGGGATAAATTCATGCAATATGATAAAAAAACCATCTTGTTATCCTCGATGGCAACAATACAATACGTGCCTTGCAACCCCTTCTGTCAGGACCCCGACTCGATGTCACATCGATCTAGCCGGTAACACCTCATATCACTTTGCGGCCTCACGCACGGTATTCCCACGGGTGTTGCCTTACCTTTGCTCGGGACCGTTTGCGCCTTTTGGCTCACGTATATGATAGTGTCGCTAGCATCCATATGATAAGGAGCCCGGGCTGACATGACTAGTCGTAAACCCAAAGTGGCACAGACTTACAGGGACAGGCATCCATGACCCAGCTTCGAACGTGTCGGTCATCAGCAAGTGGGTCCGGGCTGTAGCACTGGGCTAGCAGGACTCCGGTAAACTGGGCTGTAGCGGGCTAACAGGACTCCGGTACTCAAAGCGTGACATTTCCCCGAAGGGACAGACACAGGAACGAAGAAGGACACATGCCGGCCAGCCTAAGTGTTCCAGAGCAGTAGCAAGCTACCATGGCTCAGCGGTAACACTAGGAGACATTTCCCGGTAAGAGAGGCTACTAAAGATAAACAACTAGGTTGTCAGATCCCACACATACCAAGCATTTCAATCATACACACAATATGCTCGATATGTGCAAATACAACGAAGCATCACAACATGACTCTATGACACAAGTACTTTATTTAAGGCTCAGAGAGCCATACATAACATACACAAGGTACGGGTCACACGACCCAGCATTCAAGTCATACAGTCATACAAACCAGCAGCGGAAGTAACTAGTCTGAGTACAGACAACTAGTAAAATAAAGGAGGCTTGGAAAGCCTAACTATACTACGTGGTCCTTCACAAGCTCAGGGTCACCACCTGGGTCTTTAGCCTACTCGTTGATGTCAACGTCTACATAGAACCCATCAGAAGGGGTTGCAGCGTCTTCTGTAAAAATGTAAATTATAGCAACATGAGTACAAAGGTACTCAGCAAGACTTACATCAGATCCTACATACATGCATATTATCAAGAAGGGTTGGTGGAGTTATTGCAGCAAGCCAGCTCTGACTCTTGGCTAGACTATCCTACGATACTTCAACTTGAAATGGTTTTGCGCACACGAGTCCACTACTCACCACTTCAATACACTACCGAGGATCCACCTCCGTCTTCCTATGGAAGAGCCATCCTCGGCACTCACACTTATCTTGAGAATTTTAGCAGTTTCCATTTACTTGTCTATGAACTATATAGGCAACCAAGTAGTCCTTTACCGCGGACGCGGCTATTCGAATAGATCATGATAACCCTGCAGGGGTGTACTTCTTCATACATGTTTCCACCACTTAGCGTCTGCACACGACATGTGCTCGGCAGACTTCAAGCGAAAGCCGACGTGGGTGTAGACCACGACCTACCTAAACACTTAAGCCTCTAGTCCAGGTTTATCGCGTATTCAGGTTCCAGCCGCAGGGAGTCTGGCCGAGGTTTCCCATACGGCCCCGAACGATGTGAACAGGGTTCCCGAGATACCTAACGGGTATTCGGTACACCGTGCCACGTACCTACCGCATCACAGCCCACCCCTACGGTCAGTGCTGTCCACGGCCTCCAGTAGGCTACAAACACTAGAAACTACTTGCAACTCCTGGACAGAGAGCTAGGGTGAATAAGAAGTCGAGCGGGGTCATATTTCAGGGCCCAATGCATGGTAGTAGCTGTATCTTAAATCACACATACAGATCTCAGTGCTTAAGGTCGGCTTCAATGAAACAACCCACCATGTACTCCTACATGGCCTCTCATCGATACCTTTACCAAATCGTGTTCACCACACCACTCTCATTACCGACATAATCATTTCACTCTAGCCATCACCCAGATGAACCAGACCTGACACGACTCTAAGCATAGCAGGCATAGCAAGGTAGGAACAACACATACATATGGCTCAACCAACTCCTACACATGCTAGTGGGTTTCATCTAGTTACTGTGGCAATGACAGGTCATGCAGAGGAAATGGGTTCAACTACCGTAGCACACAGCAGTTTGAAACGCGTTGTCTTAATGCAGTAAAAGAGAGCAGGAGCGAGAACATGGGATTGTATCGATATGATCAAATGGTTGGTTGCTTGCCTGATGGTTCGATGCACTGATACGGTTCCTCGTTAGGGTAATCACGGTACTCCTCGGAGGCAGAACCTGTCGCAAAGGACACCGATACACAACCATCACCAAACAATGTGCAACAATATGATGCATGCATGAAACATGGCAATATGAGTGTGTTGGGCTAATGCAACTAAAACCAGAAGGGTTTGAACCAATTTGAATCAAAGATTCAAATTTCAAACTCAAACATGGCCTTTTAAAGTGCTTTTCCTTGTTCTGCTTTAAACATCAATTTAACTTGTTTGATCATGCATGAAAATAGTACAGATGGATAGATTGGATTTTTCTGATCATTTTTCATATATAATTTGTCTGATTTGGAGTTACAGAATAAAAGTTATGAATTTTTGAAGTTTAAATTATATTCTGGAATTTCCTGATTAAATTTAAATCCAGAAATATATGTATTGCGCCAGCATGACGTCAGCACGACGTCAGCGGTCAACTGCGGCTGGCTGGGGTCAAACCTGACGTGTGGGGTCCACACGTCAGTGACAGGGGGGTTTTAACAGAGGTTAGTTTAATCCTAATTAAGGGTTAGTGGCGCTGGGGCCCACTGGTCAGTGTCAGGGGGGTTAATTAACAGAGTTGATTAAATTTAAACTAATCCTAAACTCGAATTAGCAGGGACGGGCCCACTGTCATTGAGCCAGGGGAGGTCAAACCCCCTGGTCAACCGGGGCTAATACGCCGGCGTTTAGCCGCCGGCGGCAGCAAACGCGGCGGAGGGCGCGGGATTTCCACTCCGGCGCCCAATCGAGCAGCGGAAGGCACGCGCGGGAAGCTGGGGCTCGCGCGCACCCACTGGTGCCTTCCGTTTCACCGGAGATGGCTTAGTTCGACGCCGGCGACCACTTGGGCGGCGGCCGGAGTCGGGCGCGAAGGGGATCGGGCTGCGGGGCACGGGGAGGCCACCTGAGGGGCTCGGCGGCACCCTCGCGGCACCGGGAGCACGATGGAAGGCTCGGTTTGGGCTGAGGCGGACCAAGACGGCGACGGCGACATGGACGGCGGCGAGAGGCTTTAGCCGTGGTGGGGAGGAGGGCTACGGTGAGGGAACGAGGGGGAGAAGATGTCAGGACCCCGACTCGATGTCACATCGATCTAGCCGGTAACACCTCATATCACTTTGCGGCCTCACGCACGGTATCCCCACGGGTGTCGCCTTACCTTTGCCCGGGACCGTTTGCGCCTTTTGGCTCACGTATAGGATAGTGTCGCTAGCATCCATATGATAAGGAGCCCGGGCTGACATGACTAGTCGTAAACCCAAAGTGGCACAGACTTACAGGGACAGGCATCCATGACCCAGCTTCGAACGTGTCGGTCATCAGCAAGTGGGTCCGGGCTGTAGCACTGGGCTAGCAGGACTCCGGTAAACTGGGCTGTAGCGGGCTAACAGGACTCCGGTACTCAAAGCGTGACATTTCCCCAAAGGGACAGACACAAGAACGAAGAAGGACACATGCCGGCCAGCCTAAGTGTTCCAGAGCAGTAGCAAGCTACCATGGCTCAGCGGTAACACTAGGAGACATTTCCCGGTAAGAGAGGCTACTAAAGATAAACAACTAGATAGTCAGATCCCACACATACCAAGCATTTCAATCATACACACAATATGCTCGATATGTGCAAATACAACGAAGCATCACAACATGACTCTACGACACAAGTACTTTATTTAAGGCTCAGGGAGCCATACATAACATACACAAAGGTACGGGTCTCACGACCCAACATTCAAGTCATACAGTCATACAAACCAGCAGCGGAAGTAACTTGTCTGAGTACAGACAACTAGTAAAATAAAAGAGGCTTGGAAAGCCTAACTATACTACGTGGTCCTTCACAAGCTCAGGGTCACCACCTGGGCCTTTAGCCTACTCGTTGATGTCAATGTCTACATAGAACCCATCAGAAGGGGTTGCAGCGTCTTCTGTAAAAATGTAAATTATAGCAACATGAGTACAAAGGTACTCAGCAAGACTTACATCAGATCCTACATACATGCATATTATCAAGAAGGGTTGGTGGAGTTATTGCAGCAAGCCAGCTTTGACTCTTGGCTAGACTATCCTACGATACTTCAACTTGAAATGGTTTTGCGCACACGAGTCCACTACTCACCAATTCAATACACTACCGAGGATCCACCTCCGTCTTCCTACGGAAGAGCCATCCTCGGCACTCACACTTATCTTGAGGCTTTTAGTAGTTTCCATTTACTTGTCTATGAACTGTATAGGCAACCAAGTAGTCCTTTACCGCGGACGCGGCTATTCGAATAGATTATGATAACCCTGCAGGGGTGTACTTCTTCATACATGTTTCCACCACTTAGCGTCTGCACACGATATGTGCTCGGCAGACTTCAAGCGAAAGCCGACGTGGGTGTAGACCACGACCTACCTAAACACTTAAGCCTCTAGTCCAGGTTTATCGCCTATCCAGGTTCCATCCGCAGGGAGTCCGGCCGAGGTTTCCCATACGGCCCCGAACGATGTGAACAGGGTTCCCGAGATACCTAACGGGTATTCGGTACACCCGGCCACGTACCTACCGCATCACAGCCCACCCCTACGGTCAGTGCTGTCCACGGCCTCCAGTAGGCTACAAACACCAGAAACTACTTGCAACTCCTGGACAGAGAGCTAGGGTGAATAAGAAGTCGAGCGGGGTCATATTTCAGGGCCCAATGCATGGTAGTAGCTGTATCTTAAATCACACATACAGATCTCAGTGCTTAAGGTCGGCTTCAATGAAACAACCCACCATGTACTCCTACATGGCCTCTCATCGATACCTTTACCAAATCGTGTTCACCACACCACTCTCATTCCCGACATAATCATTTCACTCTAGCCATCACCCAGATGAACCAGACCTGACACGACTCTAAGCATAGCAGGCATAGCAAGGTAGGAACAACACATACATATGGCTCAATCAACTCCTACACATGCTAGTGGGTTTCATCTAGTTACTGTGGCAATGACAGGTCATGCAGAGGAAATGGGTTCAACTACCGTAGCACACAGCAGTTTGAAACGCGTTGTCTTAATGCAGTAAAAGAGAGCAGGAGCGAGAACATGGGATTGTATCGATATGATCAAATGGTTGGTTGCTTGCCTGATGGTTCGATGCACTGATACGGTTCTTCGTTAGGGTAATCACGGTACTCCTCGGAGGCAGAACCTGTCGTAAAGGACACCGATACACAACCATCACCAAACAATGTGCAACAATATGATGCATGCATGAAACATGGCAATATGAGTGTGTTGGGCTAGTGCAACTAAAACCAGAAGGGTTTGAACAAATTTGAATCAAAGATTCAAATTTCAAACTCAAACATGGCCTTTTAAAGTGCTTTTCCTTATTCTGCTTAAAACATCAATTTAACTTGTTTGATCATGCATGAAAATAGTACAGATGGATAGATTGGATTTTTCTGATCATTTTTCATATATAATTTGTCTAATTTGGAGTTACAGAATAAAAGTTATGAATTTTTGAAGTTTAAATAATATTCTGGAATTTCCTGATCTAAATTAAATCCAGAAAAATATATATTGCGCTAGCATGACGTCAGCATGACGTCAGTGGTCAACTGCGGCTGGCTGGGGTCAAACCTGACGTGTGGGGTCCACACGTCAGTGACAGGGGGGTTTAACAGGGTTAATTTAATCCTAATTAGGAATTAGTGGCGCTGGGGCCCACTGGTCAGTGTCAGGGGGTTAGCTAACAGTGATTAGCACTAATCTGACCACCTGGCCGACGGGGCCCACGCGTCAGTGACCCTGGGGGGGTCAAACCCCAGGTCAAATAGGTCAAACCCACCGGCGACATGACGCCGGCGAGGCCCGTGACGGCGGCGCGACATGGAAACGCGCTACAGGGCACGGGTGAGGCCGTGCTTGGGCTCGTTGGAGAGCCCTTGCTCCCGCGCGTCGAACGGTGGTGGTGGCCGTGCCTGTGGTGGCCGGTACCGACGATGGCGAGCTCGTGAGCGGCGGCCGGAGTTCGGGTGCGGTCGGGATCGGTGCTGCTGCTCGCAAGCGAGGGAGCTGAGGCGCTGGAGGGGCTCTACGGGTCCTTACGGACTTGTTGGACTCGTCGGGGTGACCAAATGGTCACCGGAGCTGCGTCGACGGCGAGCTCGGCGACGGCGGAGGTTCGGCCGTGGTGGGAAACGGGGTTACGGTGCGGGAACGAGGGGGAAAAGAGGGGGAAACGGTGGCGGACCTCACCGCGGTTGCAGTGGGCGTCGAAGCGGGCTCGGGGACGCGCTGGAGACGGCGAATCGACGGCGATGGTGGTCGGAGCCCGAGGAGGAAGACGATGGCGTGGAGGCGATGCAGAGCTTCTCGAGGGGCTTGGCTTGGTGGGGAGGAAGAGGGGGTCGCGGCAGAGCTCCTGAGCTCAGCGGAGGGGCGAGGGGTGGCCGGTG
>NC_041383.1:92512614-92518721 GCF_002162155.2 Triticum dicoccoides
GGCTGCTATGGCGAACGGCGGCGATGGTGGTGTTCGGCCGTGAGAGAGAGAGCAAGGGGGAGGAGGGGAAGAACCGAGGGAGAGTGAGAGAGAGCAGGGGGAGGGCGTGGCGTCGTCCGGGGCATCCAGACGAGGAGGGGAGGGGCAGGCAGGCAGGGAGGGAGGTGGCGTGGCGCGGTGGCGCGCGCGCGCGCCGGGCACACTCCCCTCCCTCTGTCGAGGACGAAGACGACAGCGGAGGAGGTGGGCTGGGCCGGCCAGCTGGCTGGGCCAGAGGCGCCAGGTAAAAGGCCCAGGTAAGGTTCTCCCTTTTATTTATTTCTGTTTTCTAATTTCTGACATTTGTTTTGATTTAAATAAAATATTAAATCATTTTATAACCTTATGCCAATTTTTGCAGGAGCTAGATATATTATTCCAGAGCTCCCCAACAGGTGGCATAATTTTTGGACATATAATAATATATATAACTAATATATTTCCAATGCAAATATTTATGCATTAATTCCAAATGCCCAAAATAAATACCTATGAGATCTTAAAAATATTGGTTTGATTTTTATCTCTGTCCAATATTTTCAGAGAGCAACATGAGCATTTTCTTGGACCTTTTTGGAGAAATTTTTATTTGGATCATTTTCAGAAATGATTCTGAGGGTTTCACAAATCCCCATTTCAAGTTAAATGGAATTTTAAACATGATGCACACACTCTGATGCATGACTAGCTAGGGTGTGACACCTTCTGTCACTGGGTAAGGACACCGCAAGATCGAACCCAAAGCTAAGCACTTCTCCCATTGCAAGAACTACCAATCTAGTTGGCCAAACCAAAAAGGATAATTCGAAGAGACTTGCAAAGATAACTCAATCATACATAAAAGAATGGGAAAACTTTGTTTTTTGCCACTCTAGTTTTTGCCAACTTTGCTTATGCCACTCTAGAATTTGACATTTCACTTTTGCCACTCTTAGCTATTGACAATATATCACTTTTGCCATTTCGTGGCAAAAGCAAAAAATTTAGATGGCAATTGTGATACATGTCAAAAGCTAAGAGTGGCAAAAGTGAAATGAAAAAATATCGTTTTTGCCATGAAATGGCATTTGTGATGTATTGTCAAAAGCTAAGAGTGGCAAAAGTGAGATGTCAAATTCTAGAGTGGCATAAGAAAAGTTGGCAAAAACTAGAGTGGCAAAAACAAAGTTTTCCCTAAAAGAATTCAGAGAAGAATCAAATATTTTCCATAGATAATCTGAATCATAAACCCACAATTCATCAATCTCAACAAACACACCACAAAAATAAGATTACATCGAATAGTTCTCCACAAGAGAGGGGGAGAACATTGTATTGAGATCCAAAAAGAGAGAAGAAGCCATCTAGCTACTAGCTATGGACCCGAAGGTCTGAATTAAACTACTCACACTTCATCGGAGGGGCTATGGTGATGATGTAGAAGCCCTCCGTGGTAGATGCCCCCTCCGGCGGAGCTCCAGAACAGGCCCCAAGATGGGATCTCATGGATACAGAAAGTTGCAGCGGTGGAATTAGGTTTTTGGCTCCTGTTCTGATCGTTCGGGGATACGTTGGTATATATAGGAGGAAGGAGTATGTTGGTGGAGCGTCGAGGGGCCCACGAGGTAGGGGGGCACGCCCTCCACCCTCGTGACCGCCTCTGGCACTGCTTGGAGTAGGGTCCAAGTCTCCTGGATCACGTTCGGTTGGAAAATCATGATCCCGAAGGTTTCGTTCCGTTTGTACTCCGTTTGATATCCTGTTTCTTCGAAATACTGAAAAAGGCAAAAAACAACAATTCTAGGTTGGGCCTCGAGTTAATAGGTTAGTCCCAAAAGTAATATAAAAGTGGAAAATAAATCCCAATATAGTCCAAAACAGTAGATAAAGTAGCATGGAGCAATCAAAAATTATAGATACGTTGGAGACGTATTAGGCGGCGTCGATGGCTTGCAGAGGACGACGGCGGAGACACCAGACGCGCATGTTCGATTTGGGGGAAGTGGCCGTGGGGAGAAGAACCGCGTGTGGTTAAGTTAAAAGTAGCAGTAACGTGTCGGGGAAACTGATCCACCAACACCTATGGGGACAGGGCCCCTTTCGGTTCGGAGGGGGGCGGAGGCCGCACAAAGAGCGGATCGAGGCAGTACACGCGAGCAGTTTTACCCAGCTTCGGGCTGCACAGATGCGTAAAACCCTACTGCTGCTTGTTTGTGTGTATTGAATTCTTGCTCAGGAGCGATGGACGCTGCCAGACCGAGCGTGAGAGTGTTCTTGATGTTTCGAATGAGCCCAACCTCCCCTACGTTGCGCCTGGGCCTCCTTTTATACTTTCAAGGGGAAACCGACAGGTGGAACGTAGACTAGAAGGGTAAAAATGGAAAAGGATGCGGTAGGTGCAGCTACCGCTACTGTGGACACAGTGCACCCTACCTAACTCTGACGGCAGGGGACAAGGTCATTGAATGCCCGTCTGAGCTGCCTAAACAGTGCAAAAAGTGACAGTTAGGAGCGCCACCATTTGCCACGATGGCCTTCTCTTCATCTCCGCTTGCCACCGCGCACCCCTAGCTGCGCGGCCTCCTGCCACGTGTGCTTGGGAGAGCCCTAGAGCGACACGTTAGCAGGTGTGCTGGAGCGCGGGCACGAAGTGGGGGTTTCCCGCGGCAAGCTCCTTGCCGCGGTCGTCGTCTTGTCGTGTTTGGGAGCTTGTTGCTCACCGGGCCTTGCCGGGACGCAGGGCGCGTCGCGGCAAGCTTTCTTGGTATGCCTTGAGTGGCCTTCCCGACAAGCTCCTCTTGCCGGGGTCTTGTCTCTTCCCGGCAAGATCCTCTTGCCGGGGCCTGGGTTGGCCTTCCCGGCAAGCTCCTCTTGCCGGGGCCTTGGTTGTCCTTCCCGGCAAGCTCCTCTTGCCGGGGCCTTGGTTTGAGTACTTTGTTCTTGAATGGTCTTCAAGGGAACCACGGAGGGTCTTGGCGGTCACCCGGCAAGCCTTGCCGCGGGATGCTACGACCGCCCGTGCACAAGTTCGGGGTACTAGGGTACCCCTACTCTAGTACACCGACAGGAGCCCCCGGGCCTGGGCCAGACACGGTGCCGACCGCTGTTGGGCCAGGCCCAAAACAGTGCACGGGCACGCGCGGCCTAGGTCACGCCGCATATCTCTCCACTCCCACCGCGCACGCCCAGAACGGCACGCATCAAACGCGGCGTCGTGGGTGACGCGGGCGGCGTGCTCGGGGCTAAGCCCCTCGAGCATGCGTCAGGCCACGATGATGGGGACGGTTCACGCCCTCCTCCCTAAACGGAGGTAGGCGTGGGGGCATGGTGTGTTTACTGGACGAGGCCGGTGCGCGGTTTTCGGGACGTCCACTCCCTGCGATCACGAGGCGGAGCGAGGCCGCCTCACCCATCGCTTTGGTTCTGCATCCCCGCCACGCGGCTCCCATGCGCTTGGGGTCGCGGACGATGGAAGTGGGAAACTGGGCCGTCGCGAGCAGAGGCAGCGGGTTGGCCCCGACTCCCTGCTCTTCCCGTGCCTTGATTCGCTGAGCGGGGCGGCCGAGCCCCCACCTCGCTCCTTTATAAAGAGCGGGAGGGGAGCACAGAAACCCGCACTCTCTCATCTCCTCCTTTCTTCAGCTTCTGCTCCCCTTTCTCTCATTTGCCATGGAGAAAGGGAATCCAGGCCCTTCATTGGTGGTGGCGAGGGTCGCCGCCAGACAGCGCATCTCTCCCTCTCCCGCTCCCGTGGTGGCAGAGCCATCCGTAAGGGGAAGAGGGAGGGGGCGAGGTCGCGGACGAGGTCGAGGACGAGGTCGAGGCGCTCGGGGAAGAGGCGGGCGGGGCGGCGCGCCAGCTTCGCCTCCGCCGGCGGCTCCTCCCCCCACGGCGGTCCATATAGGGGACGACCCTTGCGAGTTCTTCGTCAAGCTGCGCCGGGCGCCTCGTCGTCGCCTCCGGCTTCCAGCTCCGTTTGCGAGCGCGATGGAGTTGGACCCGCCCGAGACACTGAGACCTTCATTTTAAGTTGATGGAGGGCGATCTCCTCTCCGTCAAGGTCTTCGGGTGCTTCGGCACTCGGGCGAAGTGCTGCGTGGACAGCTCCTCCGATAGTGAAGGCTTCTCCTCGAGCGAGAGTGACGAGGAGGAGAGCGACAGAGACGATGAGGGTAGCGGGCAGCGGAATGGCGGATCCGACTAGGCGTCGGGCGCCGCTTCGCGCGGCACCGGCGACCCCATCATCCGTGTCGCCGGCTCCTTGAACTCCCCGGGGTCGTCTCCTTGGGCGGCTGGCGTAGGGAGGCTGCGGAAGGGGAAGAGGGCTGGCGACAAGGCCGTCAGGTCGGAGTACGAGGGCGTGGTGCCCTCGACAGCGTGCTGACGTCCTGCCGCCCCGTCTTCGAGCCCCGCTTCCAGCGCCGCCATTGCCGTCCAGCCTTCGAACGTCCCCCGGGATGTTCTCTTGGTGTCTTCTGGCACCCGTAGCTCGCCTAGGCGCTCCTTTTGCCCTTTTCGCCTCCTTGACCTGCCTCCTGAAGAGAGGGATAGGAAAGGGATTACGGGCATCTTATCTTTTTAATTTGTAAGCCTTCGGGCCTTAGCTGTATCTAAAACTTGTAATCCTCTCTTTCATGTTTTTCATCCTCTATGGACTGTACCTGAGTGGGATGTTTTTTTAATGAAAAGGGGATGCTTGCCGGGTTATTTGTCTCGCGAGTTGAACCCACGCCAAGGAGCAAATCCTTGGTATCCCTCGGACAGACATTTCATCTCCCGGCAGCAGGCCCTGCCGCCTTCCCACGTCGCTCGACCTTTCTCACGCCTTTGACAGAGGCGGGAACGAGGTGGGTGCGGTCTCCTCGTTTCATCCCTTTGCTGTCGCGACTACGACCAAACTTGGCCCCGGGAACGAGCCCCAGGGCCTAGAGTTGAGGGAGCACGGCAGTTTTCGGGAAGAAACGCGGTTTCGCATTCCCCAGTCCATAAGAGGATGCATGATGAGGGATGAAAGACTTATCTGATATTGCAGCCCCCGGCAACTCTGGTTTGCCGTGGACGATTCTTGGCACTCGCAGCCCCCAGCGATACTGGCTTGCCGGGGCCCAGGTGCCGGCGCGCCCTTCTTCTCCTTTTCGTCCTCAAGTAGTCTGGCCAGGATATGCGAGCCCTGCGAACGAAAGAGAAGCAAAAGGAAGGACACTCGACCTCTAGCATGCATGCTATAACCCCGGGGTGGAAGGCTTCGGGGACTCTTCCGACGAGGAACTCCAACCCAGCGCCAAGCTCACTCTGTTCTTCAAAGGTGTGAAGGCGGCGCTCCAGCAACTCCGGGAATGGATCCCAAAGCAGTTGGCCGGCGAGTCACGCTCGATTTGTGCCGGAGTCCTGGAGAAGGTACTGGTGAAGGTGGCCTTCCGCAATCCGGGCCTCAACCTCACCAACGTCCTCAAGAGGCTGCCGGCAGACGCTGATCTTGACGCACTTAAGGCCCTCGTCGCACCCATTGTGGACAGGGTGAACGAGGTCAAAAGGGTTGACGGCGGTCGCGTAGATTAGGCCGTCCGTTTTCTTCTTTTCTTGTCGCTGCCAGTCATGTCATGGGAACACTTTATTAGAGGCGCGACAAGTTATTTTTGTAATATAACTCTATTTTAGGCAAAAAATTGTTGTGTTACTTCCTTTACTCGACTCTTGGCTTTGTATGGCTCTGCCCTACGCTTTCTAGGGAAACTAGCCGGTGCAGGCACCCTTGCCGCGAGCGCCGAGTGCGGAACTTCAGCAGCCTGCTGGCGGGGTCGCTACCGACAAGCAACCTTGTCGCAACTAGTTGCAGCTCAATTAAGTTGTTGAGCGAACTCGAAACAAAGTAAGGGCGCTAGCGGCTTCACTTAAGTTGCTGAGCGGACTCGAAGCAAAGTAAGGGCGCTAGCAGCTCACTTAAGTTGTTGAGCGGACTCGAAACAAAGTAAAGGCGCAACTAGCTACGAGTTGGTTCCTCCGCGCACAGGTTTTCCATACAAAGCACGGTCGTTCAAGGAAAATAACTCAAAAACTTAAAAAACTGATTGCTCAAGCTTTAGCAACTT
>NC_041383.1:92518920-92529192 GCF_002162155.2 Triticum dicoccoides
TTTGAGAAAGAAATAGAGAAATAAAGTAATGATATGGAGCCTTGGGCTCGTTATTGCTTACCGGGGTCTGGTGCTGCACAAAGTGTTAGATAACATATGCGAAAAAGGATTATAGCATTAAAAAAACTGACAAGATGTGCGGGGCACATGAACTTTACTGGTGCACGGGGTCTGCGCCCGGCTTTGTACAAAGGATTACATGCAACAGCGGCAAGACTTGTACAAAAGGTGGTTGCCGGAAAAGCTTCCGGCAACCGTGCCCTACGGGTAAAACTTACGAAGATGTTCTATGTTCCAGGAGTTGCTCACCGGAATGCCATCTTCGGTCTCAAGGCGGACAGCGCCGGGCCTAGTGACTCGTTTCACCCGATAAGGGCCTTCCCACTTCGGCGTCAACTTGTTGGAATTCTTGGCGGACTGAATACGCCGAAGAACAAGGTCGCCTTCCTCGAAGCTCCTGGCTTTAACTTTGCGGCTATGGTAGCGTCGCAAAGCTTGCTGGTAGCGAGTGGCTCGCACAGCAGCCTGAAGACGGTCTTCCTCAAGGAGCAGCGCGTCATCTTGTCGCAGCTGCTCTTGCTCGAGCTCATCATAAGCGAGCACTCGAGGCGACCCGTAAACGAGTTCCGTGGGGAGAACTGCCTCCGCTCCGTAGATTAGAGCGAAGGGTGTCTGGCCAGTGGCTCGATTTGGCGTCGTCCTGGTCGACCAAAGAACCACCGGCAGCTCCTTGATCCAGTTTCTTCCGCACTTGTGCAGCCTGTCGAAAGTTCTGGTCTTGAGCCCCCACAGCACTTCAGCGTTTGTCCTCTCCGCTTGACCGTTGCTTCTCGGGTGAGCAACAGAAGCGAAGCAGACCTTGGCGCCAAGATCTTGGACATACTGCATGAAGGTGCGGCTCGTAAATTGCATGCCGTTGTCGGTGATGATCCTGTTAGGAACCCCGAAACAGCAAACAATCGACCTGAAGAACTTGACTGCTGACTGTGCTGTCACCTTCCTCACTGGTTCCACTTCCGGCCACTTTGTGAACTTGTCGATTGCAACGTACAAGAACTCAAAGCCCCCGACAGCTCGGGGGAAGGGGCCGAGGATGTCGAGCCCCCAGACCGAAAATGGCCAGGATAAAGGGATCGTTTGGAGAGCTTGAGCTGGTTGGTGTATTTTCTTGGAATGGAACTGGCACACTTCACACTTGGTTACTTGTGCAGTTGCATCCTGGAGGGCTGTCGGCCAGAAGAAGCCTTGTCGGGATGCTTTGCCGGCAAGTGCTCTTGCGCCAATGTGGTGACCACATATGCCTCCATGTATCTCTGCCAACAGCTGTTGTCCATCTTCCCGGCGAATGCACTTCAATTTCACACCGTTGAGTCTTATTATGTACAGTGTGTTGTCGACAAACTTGTACATACTTGACTGCCGGGCTACTTTTTCAGCTTCTTCTTGCTCTTCGGGAAGCTCTCCTGTCTGAAGGAAACGGACAATCTGTTGCACCCATGCTGGAGCTTGTGGCTCGACAATAAGGACTAAAGGCGTATCTGTTGCTGCGGGAACATCCGCTTCCACGGCAAGAACCTGTGGCTCTGCCGGAGTGTGATGCTCCCCGGCAAGCTTGCCGGAGCAAAACTTGTCGGGAGCGTCTGCTTCAACGGAACAAACCAAGAGGTTCACCGGAGCAGACTGCTCCGCAGCACTCTTGGCGTCGATCTTGGGGACCTTCTTGGCGGCGGCTTCGGGAAGCTCTGCCAGAAAGTAGTCACCAGAAACCAACTTCCTCTTCTTATTCTGTCCAGTTGATGGTGTCACGGATGGTTGAGTCAGCTTGAGCACAAAGATCCCTGGTTCCACAGGCAACTTTAGTGCAGCGCACTTTGACAGGCCATCAGCAATGTCATTCTGAGCTCGCGGAACATGCTCCATTTGCAGGCCGTCAAAGTGTTCTTCTAGCTTTCTCACTTCATCAACATAAGCTTCCATCAATGGACTCTGGTAGTTCTTGTTCACCTGGCGGACGACAAGCTGCGAGTCACCCCTTACAATGAGTTTCTTGATCCCAAGGTCGGCTGCGATTCTGAGGCCGGCAAGCAAACCCTCATACTCTGCAGTATTGTTCGTTGCTTGCTCCTTGGGAAAGTGCATCTGGACTACGTACTTGAGGTGCTCTCCGGTGGGTGCGATAAGCAGCAAGCCGGCACCGGTGCCTTGCAGCGAGAAGGCACCATCAAAGTACATCAGCCACTCTTTGCTTGCCTCGTTGACGGGGATGCTCTTCTCTGGAATTTCTTCGTCTGGGGTTGGCGTCCACTCTGCTATGAACTCTGCCAATGCCCTGCTTTGGATCGTTGTAGTGCTCTCAAACTTGAGTCCAAAGCTTGACAGTTCCAATGCCCACTCGACAATCCTGCCTGTTGCTTCTGGATTCTGCAGTATCCTCTTCAGCGGAAAGCGAGTGACAACTGTGATCTCGTGTGCCTGGAAGTAATGGCGCAGCTTTCTCGAGGCCATGAGAAGGCCGAAAAGCAATTTTTGCACACCAGAGTACCTCGACCTAGCCCCCTGGAGAAGGGAGCTCACAAAGTAAACTGGGCACTGCACCATCTTCTTCTGCACCTCCTTGCATGCCTGCGCAGACTCAACTTTGTCGGGGCCAGAGCTTGTCGGAGAAGCCCCCTGCTTGTCGCTGGATTCACTTGTCGCGGTCGCTGGCTCATCATCCACCTCCCTCTCCGCTACTAACGCAGCACTAACCACTTGATTGGTTGCCGCTAGGTACAGCAGCCACTTCTCTTGTGGCTTAGGTGCGACAAGTATTGGAGTGGAGGACAGGTACCTCTTCAACTCCTGCAGCGCATCCTCCGCTTCCGGAGTCCATTTCATTGGACCTGCCTTTTTCAATATTTTGAAAAATGGCAGGGCGCGCTCAGCAGACTTAGAGATAAACCTGCTGAGAGCAGCCATGCAACCGGCAAGCCTTCGCACATCCTGGACGCGCTTTGGTGCTTCAATCTGCTCGATGGCCTTGATCTTGTCGGGGTTGGCTTCAATTCCCCGCTGAGACACGAAGAACCCGAGAATCTTGCCAGAAGGGACTCCAAACACGCACGTCTCGGGGTTGAGCTTGAGGTTGATCCTGCGCAGATTTGCAAAAGTTTCTTCTAAATCTTGGATCAGGGTAGCCTTGTCCTTGCTCTTGACCACTATATCATCCATGTAGGCTTCCACATTTCTGTGTATCTGTGGCTCAAAAGCGACATGGACTACCCTTGCAAATGTTGAACCAGCATTCTTCAACCCAAAGGGCATCCGCACAAAACAGTATGTGCCACAAGGGGTGATAAATGCGGTTTTTTCCTCATCCTCTTCTGCCATGAAGATTTGATGGTATCCTGAGTATGCATCAAGAAATGAAAGCAAATCACATCCAGCTGTGGAGTCAACAATCTGGTCAATGCGCGGCAAGGGAAATGGATCTTTGGGACAAGCTTTATTGACATCAGTGAAGTCTATACAAAGCCTCCATTTCCCATTCGCCTTGCGCACGACTACAGGATTGGCCAACCATGTGGGATGGAGCACTCCTCTGACAAGGCCTGCTGCTTCCAATTTCCTGATCTCTTCTGCAATGAACTCTTGGCGCTCCACTGCTTGCTTCCTGACTCTCTGCTTGACGGGCCACGCATGAGGACAGACGGCAAGGTGGTGCTCGATTACTTTCCTGGGAACACCGGGGATATCAGACGGTTGCCATGCAAACACGCCGACATTCGCCCGCAGGAAAGCAATGAGCGCGCTTTCCTATTTGGGGTCAAGCGTGGCACTAATGGTGAAGGTACCACCAGTGCCGTCCTCCTTGGCGGACACCTTCTTGGTCTCAGGTGGAGCTTCCATTGTCTTCTTGCACTTGCCGGTGGAGCTCGATGGTGCGTCCTCGACGGTAGCGTAGCACTCCGAAGAGGTGCGCTTGCCGGAGTGGGCATCAGAGCTCTTGCCGGACTTTGTCTTCTTCTTCCCCCCGGGAGCTTCAGCGGCAAGTGTGTTGTGATCAGCTGCGGCCGCTGCTTCCCGGTAGATCTTGTCGGCGCAGATAAGGGCATCCTTCTTGTCGCCGGGGACAGAGATGACACTTATCGGGCCTGGCATCTTGAGCATGTTGTATGCCTAGTGAGAGGCTGCCATAAACTTGGCGAGCGCTGGACGGCCAAGGATCCCATTGTAAGGCAATGGAAAATCGGCAACGTCAAATGTGACCCTCTCAGTTCTGAAATTCAGCTCGCTGCCAAATGTGACCGGCAGTGTGATCTTCCCCTTCGGCTTGCTCCTTCCCGGGTTGATTCCTTGGAATGTGCCGGTCTCTTCGAGCTCGCTGTCAGGGATCTGGAGTTTCTGAAGGACCGCGGAGGAGATCAGATTCAAGCCGGCCCCACCATCAACTAGCATCTTCGTGACCTTGAGGTTGCGGATAGTTGGTGAAACCAACATCGGCAAGCACCCGACCGCAGTTACGCGATCAGGATGATCCTCCATGTCGAAGATGATAGGCGTGCTGGACCATTTCAGAGGCTTGCGTGACTCTATGGATGGCTCTGCTGCATTCACTTCCCGCATCCACTGCTTGAGTTGGCGGTGCGAAGTATGCAGAGAAGCACCACCGTCAACGCACAGGACCTCTGTGGCTTTCTGAAATTCCTGCTCGTCGGCCTCGTCATCATCCATGTCTTCGTCGTCGTCGTCATCTTCATCCTTGTCGCGGCCGCGGGGAGGTCTGTCTCCTTGCCGCTGCTTGGCCTTGCCGCGGCGTCCTCCCCGGCCGGGGCGTTTCTTGCCGGAGCCACCAGTTCCTTCCTGGGCCTTCTCCTTGTCGCGCCGCTCGTACTCAGCTTTCTGTTGTTCAACAAGCTATTCGACTTTCTTGCAGTTCTGGAGATCGTGACCCTTGGTGCGGTGAATCTTACAATACTGCTTGCCGGAGCTGTCCTGCTTGTCGGCGGCCGCCACAGGCTGGGCCTCCTTGTCGGAGCCACCAGCTTTAGCTTCCTTGGTGCCACCTCCGTTGCCGGTTTGCTCGACAGCTAGCACTTCTTCGCCCTTTCTCCTTCTGTTGTTCCGCCGCCGGCCTTTCCTTGTCGGGGCGGCATCCTCACTGTCGGATCCTCCTGCTCCTGTACTCTCTCCAGGGAGCCTCCTCCCCTCTTCAGCGCGTGCACACTTGTCGGCCAGGGCGTAAAGCTCGCTGACGTCTCTGATCTTACACATCGCCATCTCCTCCCTCATCCTCCGGTTTTGCACATTCTGATGGAACGCGCTGATGATCGCGGCGGGGTGGACGTCTGGGATGTTGTGCTGTACACGGCTGAATCTCTGAATGTACTTGCGCAGTGGTTCTCCTTCCTTCTGGGCGAGCAGATGAAGATCACTCTCTTGGCCATGTGGCTTGTGGCCGCCTGTAAAGGCGCCGACAAACTGATGGCACAGATCAGCCCAGGAGGATATGGAGTTGTTCGGCAAGTGCATGAGCCAGGATCTGACATTGGGCTTGAGCACCAGCGGGAAGTAGTTGGCAAGGATCTTGTCATCTCGTCCTCCGGCAGCCTGCACCGCAATGGTGTAAATGCTGAGGAACTCCGACGGATGCGTCTTGCCGTCGTACTTCTCTGGTACGTCTGGTTTGAAGTTCTTTGTGCTGGGCCACTGGACTTGCCGCAGCTCACGGGTGAATGCAGGACAATCTACCGCGTACGGCAGATCGCCTGGTTCCCCTGGCGCATGCATGTCAACAGAGGGCCCAGCGCGCTTGTCGGATTGACGTCGCGCTTCTCTTCGGCACTCGATGCGGGTTCGAGCGTCTTCTTGTTGTCGTTCATGGAGAACCTGGCGGTGGTCGCGACGAGCCCGTGGGTCCGGCAACGCGGTGGAGCCGCTGTCGGGGTGGACCCGGCGAGTCGGCGATTTTGGCCTTCGTAGTGGAGAGTGCATGGAAGTCGCACCTCCCCCTGTCTTGTTGCCATCGGCTCGCGTCCGGCTGTCCTGCTGCGGCAGCGAGGTGCTTGGTTGCCGCGCAGTGTCGCCGTTGGCGAAGCCGATGAGGCTCTGGATAGTGGCCATCCATTCGTCGGTCTTGTCCGCCGTCGGAGGGTAGTCTAGGAGCAGTTGAGCTCGCGCCAAGGCTTCTGCTGGAGTGGTGGGCAGTGGCGGTGAACGGTGCGAGGAGTGGGGTGTGCTCGAACTCCTAACCACGTTACAAGGAGCAGTGCCCCGTCCAGGCGACCGCACTTCACTCGAGCCAGCATGTTGAAGTGCATGTTGGTCTTGAGCGCCACGAGATCCACCAGCTTGATCTTGGCCCGGTGGACGTATGGCGCTGCGAACGCCATGACGCTGCTGGTCCCGCGCCTCCTGAGAGGGGCGCGGTGCGCGCATGGACGCCGAGGTCTGTGCCACCTTGTCCTTGGACTTGGCTGCACTGAAGGCTCCCTCGTCGACGCCCGTTCTTTCGCCGGCGTCCACTCCACCACCCATTTGCTCCGGAGGCAGTGAAAGCGACGCAGACGGAACAGCTGCCTCCGAATCCTTCTTCTTCGGTGGCATGTCGATGAAGACGATGAGGATTTAGCTCGCGTGCACGCCGGATCGGGTTCGCACAATCTCGACGCCCCCTACCTGGCGCGCCAAAGATGTCGGGGAAACTGATCCACCAACACCTATGGGGACAGGGCCCCTTTCGGTTCGGAGGGGGGCGGAGGCCGCACAAAGAGCGGATCGAGGCAGTACACACGAGCAGTTTTACCCAGCTTCGGGCCGCACGGATGCGTAAAACCCTACTGCTGCTTGTTTGTGTGTATTGAATTCTTGCTCAGGAGCGATGGACGCTGCCAGACCGAGCATGAGAGTGTTCTTGATGTTTCGAATGAGCCGAACCTCCCCTACATTGCGCCTGGGCCTCCTTTTATACTTTCAAGGGGTCACCGATAGGTGGCAACGTAGACTAGAAGGGTAAAAATGGAAAAGGATGCGGTAGGTGCAGCTACCGCTACTGTGGACACAGTGCACCCTACCTAACTCTGACGGCAGGGGACAAGGTCATTGAATGCCCGTCTGAGCTGCCTAAACAGTGCAAAAAGTGACAGTTAGGAGCGCCACCGTTTGCCACGATGGCCTTCTCTTCATCTCCGCTTGCCACCGCGCACCCCTAGCTGCGCGGCCTCCTGCCACGTGTGCTTGGGAGAGCCCTAGAGCGACACGTTAGCAGGTGTGCTGGAGCGCGGGCACGAAGTGGGGGTTTCCCGCGGCAAGCTCCTTGCCGCGGTCATCGTCTTGTCGTGTTTGGGAGCTTGTTGCTCACCGGGCCTTGCCGGGACTCAGGGCGCGTCGCGGCAAGCTTTCTTGGTATGCCTTGAGTGGCCTTCCCGGCAAGCTCCTCTTGCCGGGGTCTTGTCTCTTCCCGGCAAGATCCTCTTGCCGGGGCCTGGGTTGGCCTTCCCGGCAAGCTCCTCTTGCCGGGGCCTTGGTTGGCCTTCCCGGCAAGCTCCTCTTGCCGGGACCTTGGTTTGAGTACTTTGTTCTTGAATGGTCTTCAAGGGAACCACGGAGGGTCTTGGCGGTCACCCGGCAAGCCTTGCCGCGGGATGCTGCGACCGCCCGTGCACAAGTTCGGGGTACTAGGGTACCCCTACTCTAGTACACCGACATAACGCGTTCCAGGATAAGCGCTACAGCTACGTTAGCTATAGCTAAAATAGCTATAGTGCTGGATAGCAACAAACGCTACTACTAAGATAGCTATAGCGCGTGTCGAGAAAGCCCGATGTTGCTACGCCTTTCTCCTTTATTTTTCTTTTTCAATTATTTTCATTCACGTTTTCTTGTTTGCCTTCCCTTTTTCTATTTCTTTCATTTTCATTTACTTCACTATGTGTTTTTCATTTTATTTTCCTTTCCTTAGTAGTAGCGCTTTCTGCGTAAAACACACTGCTACAATTGTCTTATCAGCAGCGCGCTTTTCCTAAGCACGCTACTACTATTGCTAGCCTGTCGAGAACAGTAGGGGAATTGTAGTAGTAGTGCTTCTTTCAGGAGACGCGCTATTGGTACAAACTTAGCTCCAGTGCATTTATTTCACACGCGCTAGTGGTAAATTGTAGTGGCGCTTCTTTTTAGCCTGCGCTATTGGTAAGTTTCTTTGTATAAGGTTTTTCCTAGCAGTGTTAGGCATCACTAAAGTGTTTCTGTTCGCGTGATCTGAAGACTTATTACACTTGAGGACTGTGAATCCTCCAGCCGGTTAGGCGTCACGTTCTAAGCATCCAAGAGACTTTGTGGATTGCCGGTGAACAAAGTCTGTGAAGGTTTGGAAGTCTACCTCAAAGATTTACCAGAGTGATTGGGCGAGGACTGGGTGTTCTTAGCTCAAGGGGAATAAGGTGAAGACACAGTCATCTGAGTTCAATCTCAGTCTCCCTAACCAGACATACAGTTGTCACATCAACTGGAACTAGTCTACTAAATCCTTGTCTTCACCAAGCAACTGGTTCTATCCCTTTCTCTCCTTACTTTACAGTTTGTCTTCGTGAAGTCATTGCTTGCCTGCCTGAATCTTTTGACTTCATTGTGTGAAGACTTTTAGATGTTTAGCTTCGTACTATCTTCCATATTGATCCTGTCTACCTAGTTGTAGTTAGTCTTCGTGCTTTCTCTGTATTGTATGCTTGACTAATGCTTGCCTAGTGTAGTTTTCATTCCGCTGCTTACTATATAGGCTCAGTTTACCTATTTGTCTTCAAAGCCACCGCGTTTTGAAGACTTTGACAAAAATCGCCTATTCACCCCCCTCTAGTCGATAACTAGCACTTTCACACTATAAACAACAGTGCGTCTTTTTAACTGTAACACAGCAGTGACTCCAAAAATGAATTCCTACCCATGACTCTGGAGACCACCCGCCCATGCCTCTGGAGGCGACATGGCCCCGTGCCTCTAGAGGCTACATGATCATACCTCGTGTGCCTCAACCGTGGCTAGCTGCTCCGCACACGTGACTGGAAATGCTGCACACCCATGCTTCCGCAGGCGATAAGGCCCCGTGCCTCGGGAGAATACACTCATGTGCATGCACGCACATACCTCTATTGCCTCAACCGTGGCTAGCTGCTACGCACACGTGACTCGACATGCTTCAAATCTGTGCCTCCACAGGAGACAAGGCCCCATGCCCTCGGACTAACAATACACACATGTGCATGCACGCACATACCTCTAGTGCCTCAACCATGTCTAGCTGCTATGCACACGTGACTGAACATGCTTCAAATCCGTGCCTCCACAGGAGACTAGGACAATACACACATGTGCATGCACGAACATATCTCTAGTGCCTCAACCGTGTCTAGCTACTACGCACGCGTGACTGGACATGCTTCAAATCCACGGCTTTCCAGGCGAAGCACCTTGGCTTTTGCACAACCTGTGTAAAAAAATCTCCTGAGTTTTAAACTTTTTATAGAATATCATTAACTTCAGCAACCATCCAAATGCGAGAAAAAAGGCGCCGCACAAACCAACATGCTGCACGACCAAACACACACTTCGACACATGCCCCCCCCTTCAAGATGTTATGAAAATTTATCGAGCCGAAGGCGAGCAGGAGGTTCCCCGCACCGGAGGTGCCATTTGACGCCACGACGGACAATGCGCTGGACGAACCAACACGCTCCACAACCAAACACACACTTCACCACATGCCCCCCCCCTTCAAGATGTTTAAGAAAAATCGACGAGCCGAAGGCGAGCAAGAGGTTCCCTGCGCCCGAGGCGCCGTGTGACGCCACGACGGAAAACACGCTGCACGAACCAACATGCTGCACGACCAACACACAATTCAACACATACCCCTTCAAGATGTTTAGAAAAATTAACGAGACGAAGGAGAGCAGGAGGTTCCCCACGCCAGAGGCACCGTGTGACGCCACGACGGACAACAAGCCGCACGAGCCAACACGCTGCACGACCAACACACACTTCGACACATGCCACCCCTTCAAGATATTAATGAAAAATTAATGAGCCGAAGGCGAGCAGGAGGTTCCCTATGCCGGAGGTGCCGTATAATGCCATGACAGACAACACGCCGCACGAACCAACATGATGCACGACCAACACACACATCGACACATGCCCCACCCTTGAAGATGTTTATGAAAAATTAACGAGCTGAAGGCGAGCAAGAGGTTCCCCGCGCCAGAGGCGCCGTGTGACGCCGCGGCGGACAATGTGCCGCA
>NC_041383.1:92529966-92557444 GCF_002162155.2 Triticum dicoccoides
TTCAAGATGTTTATAAAAAATTAAAGAGCCGAAGGCTATTAGGAGGTTCCCCGCGCCAGAGGCGCCGTGTGACGCCACGACGGATAATTCTCCGCAGGAACCAACACGCTGCACGACCAACGCACACTTCGACACATGCCCTCCCGTCAACACATTTATGAAAAATTAACGAGCCAAAGGCGAGCAGGAGGTTCCCCGCGCCAGAGGTGCCGTGTGACGCCACAACGGACAATGCACCGCACAAACCAACATGATGCACGACCAACACACACTTCGACACATGCCCACCTTCAAGATGTTTATGAAAAATTAATGAGCCGAAGGTGATTAGGAGGTTCCCCGCGCCGGAGGCGCCGTGCTCCAATTTAGTAAAGTTATTCAAAACATGTCTCTGCTAGTATACATCTATGCCTATAGAGAATACAGACATTTGCCTTCACAGGATTGAGCGATGCCTCTGCAGTTATCCCAACCGTGCGTCAAACCATGTCTTTGATAGTGTTGCTCTCTTTTCCTTACCTGAAAGGTCACATTTGATAGTGTTGGTAGCCCCCCACACTAACTACCCCATAAATCTCCATTTCCTAGAAATATAATGGGAACAAAAAGGGAAACAACAAGGAAACACGGAACAACCGCAATTTCCCATTATTTTCTTATGTTATCGCGCGGAAAGGGAAAAACGAACTATGCTAGTAGTTGGAGGGTTAAACTGCAAAAGGCACAAAACCACAAACCGGAAAGGGAGAACCGGGAACCAACCACGCCGGTTGGTTTTTCCTTGCGGGAGTGCTCCGCGTGTGACACTTGTCGCCCGCGGAGCGCTCCCGAACTGCTCGTTAACTAGTTGCTCTCCAGAATAAGCTCGAAATAGTCACAAATAGATATTTCATTACAATATAGGTATAATATATTGCTTTAACATGCTGAATATGATTAATTTAATTCAAAACAACACTATTCATGTGCTTCGGGCTACGCTAGGCTGGGCTCGGGCTTGGGATTTTGACTCTGGGCTTTGTCAAGCCCAGCCCAGATGATGATCATGTTTACCTGCAACTGCAAGTACCTCTATCTAACTTCATCATGCCATTCTTTTTCACAGTGCAAGGTTATCAACACTCAAGAAACTGTTCAGTACCAAATATTTGTCTACCCTTCCAAACAAGGAAGAGTATCATCAAGCCGGTAATCTTGTATTGTGTCAAAACCGCTTTTATATTATACTATGGGACCGACAGAGTACATGATAAACCGCAAGTAATCCATTTCATTTGCATCGACGCAATTAATTTACTTATAGTCCATAGATAAACCGTAGCAAACAGTTATAAAAAATGTCTGCAGCTTAAAGAATCTATCATGAGTGGACACCACGTAGTAGCCGGCTTGGCGGCCATCTACCACCGTCAGGTCTCTGTGACTATCGTACCTGACGGCGAAGGTGGTGACATGGAGCACGCACACATCACCGTCGCTGATGGTGTTCATCGCCTCGCATCCCTCACACGACGCGCGCTCCACCACACAGAACCTCCCGTTGCTCATGTGCGCAATTGCCTTGGCAAAGGAATCCAGATTTCACAAGAGAACCATGCACATCAAGAGACGCTTCAATTCCATCCGTCATCAAGTGTCGGAAGGGGACATAGAGATTTGCAAGACAGACACGGATTTGAATGTTGCAGACCCGTTGAGTAAGCCTCTTCCACGAGCAAAACATGTTTAGCACCAAAGCTCCATGGGTGTTAGAATCATTACTGTGTAATCTAGATTATTGACTCTAGTGCAAGTGGGAGACTGAAGGAAATATGCCCTAGAGGCAATAATAAAGTTATTATTTATTTCCTTAATTCATGATAAATGTTTATTATTCATGCTAGAATTGTATTAACTAGAAACTTAGTACATGTGTGAATACATAGACAAAACATATAGTCCCTAGTATGCCTCTACTTGACTAGCTCGTTAATAAAAGATGGTTATGTTTCCTAACCATAGACATGTGTTGTCATTTGATGAACGGGATCACATCATTAGGAGAATGATGTGATGGACATGACCTATCCGTCAGCCTAGCATTATGATCGTTACAGTTTCATTGCTACTGCTTTCTTCATGACTTATACAAGTTCCTCAGACTATGAGATTATGAAACTCCTGAATACTGGAGGAACACTTTGTGTGCTACCAAACGTCACAACGTAAATGGGTGATTATAAAGGTGCTCTACAGGTGTCTCTAAAGGTGTTTGTTGGATTGGCATAGATCGAGATTAGGATTTATCACTCAGTGTTTCGGAGAGGTATCTCTGGGCCCTCTCGGTAATACTCATCACTATAAGCCTTGCAAGCATTGTGACTAATGAGTTAGTTGCGGGATAAAGTATTACGGAACGAGTAAAGAGTCTTGCCGGTAACGAGATTAAACTAAGTATTGAGATACCGATGATCAAATCTCAGACAAGTAACATACCGATGACAAAGGGAACAACGTATGTTGTTATGCGGTTTGACCAATAAAGATCTTCATAGAATATGTAGGAACTAATATGAGCATCCAGGTTCCGCTATTGGTTATTGACCGAAGACGTCTCTCGGTCATGTCTACACAGTTCTGTTGAAAACAATGTCAATCTGTGTTAGTTTCATTCAAATCATACAAATTAGATTCCAAAACAAGAGCAAAAGTGTTTAGAAAAGTAGATATGTTGGAGGCGTATCAAAACCTAGCCCTCCTCTCCCACCTCCCCTTTTTCATCCATGGTGTGGCCCCGCAGCGAGGGGGATTCGTTGTCGTCGTCATCATCAACCCTTCTTAATCAACGATTCCATGATGCTCACCATCGGGAGTGAGTAATTTCTTCGTAGGCTTGCTGGACAGTACTTAATTGTTTTCTAGAATATTTGTTGAAGTCTTTTACACAAAGATGTATCTTCCTAGATTTTTTGTAGAACTATGTATTTTCCTTTTTTGAGTGGAAAGTATATACTTTCCTAGATTTTTTTTGAGAAACATGTATTTTCCTAGATAAAAAGAAAGAGAGTTAGTGGGATGCGCTAGTGCCGGCCCATGTGAGAGCTAACAACGAATAGTAGCGCAACCCGATGTTCACCTGCGTGCGCCTGGCTAAAAAAGGAACTGTGCGGCCAATAGAGTCGATAGCTGCGGCGCCAGAGAGCCCCATCTCGCTGCCGCCTTATGGTTCACCGCACGGGGCGGCTTAGATCTCAGATCTTCCTCTTCATATCAGGAGTGATTCAGTTGCCGGGGTTCTTGTTTCATCTTCCACACGTTAGTGCCTTAATTTCTGTCCGCCGAATTTCATCTTCAGAGTATTCATAGAAGCAAACCGAGTGGGACTCAAATCAAGGTCGTCTCGGTAGAGTTCTCCCCCGCTGGTCAAAACTATGGCGAGCTCATCGCCGGAGCTGCCTCAGGACATCTTGATGACATCTTTGCCACCCTCGAGATCCCTGACCTCGTCCGTCCTGGCTCGGTCTGCTCCTCCTAGCGCTTTGCGTACTCCAGGATGTGCAGCCTTGGGCACTACACGCGCCCCCAGATGTTGTGCCTCTTCTAGACCTCTAAATCTGCTGGCGAGAGCATTGCTTGCCTCTACAGCCTCACGGAGAAGCGGACGTACGATCTACCTCTTCCAGGGCCACCTATCAGCAAACGACATCTAATTGGGTACTCACAAGGCTTGTTAGTTGTCACAGTTTATGACAGATCTGAGATGCACCTTGTCAATCCCATCACCGGTGAACAGATTGATCTCCCTTCGGTGATCACCATTGAGCATGTGAAACCCATCTACAATGACTCTGGTGCTCTTCACAAGTACGAGTAGTCATGCCACACTGCAAAAATGGTTTACGGTCCGCCATCGATCTCAGCTCTTGGAGAGCCGAGGAATAAGCTTCACCATAAAGCTTTTGTCTTTTCTGATTATACTCCGGAAGTTTCTATGAATGTGCTTAGATAACAATATAGTAGAAACCGCTATTAACTCTCTCTTGGATAATATGATTTAGATATCTCTAATATGATATTTAAAATACATGAACACATGCACATACACACAATTAAATATGTATCTACTGTATTATGCAATCATTAAAAGCTAATTTCTATGTGACATATAATTTAAATTTACCTAAATCAAAATTTTCATATAAATTACAAATGTATAAAAATCCACAGTACTTAATATTTAATAATATTTTTATTTGCTCAACTACAACATCTAATTAATAAAAATATTATACTAGTTAAGTTAAAATATGATACAGAGAAATTGAAAGAAATATAAGAATTTAGTATAAATGTTCTTGCTTGTATTTGGCACTAAAAGAAAACTTTGTTACAAGGCACTGCTGTCATAATGCATCAACGTGAAATGAGACGTCTCATACTGCACTAATGCAACCAGCTGCTAGTTTGAACACGTGCTCTGAGGGCGTCTACTTTCCTGGACGAGGTAATCAGTGACGACCCTAGCCTGGGCTCCTCCATGGTGGCGTTGCGCGTAGAGGTGACGTGCGGGGACATTTTGTTTGGCCATGAAGACTCCGAGGAGCTCCCCACCCGACATTCGAGGAGAGGCAGCCACCACCATGTTTTTAATATCTAAAATTATGAATATTTTCAAATACGTGAACATGTTTTTAGATTCATGAACAAAAATTAAATTCATAAACATTTTTTATATTCATGACTATATTTAGAAATTCATGGTATTTTTAAAATTCATAAAAAATGAAAATGGAAACAAAACAAATTTAGTCTACCAGGGAAACCATTTTTTTCGAGCTGGTCTTGGTGGTTTTTTCTGCATTGTTTATAGTTCAAGCGAAAAAACAAACTGGTCGAGCTAGGGCATGAGAGCTAATTGGGCCGATCCCATGTAGCCTCACGCAGGCGTTTTGGGGTCTATTTCCACACCGCCTCCGCCGGCGGCTACACCGTACCCAAATGCAAAAGAGAAAGCATTGCAATCCCTCTTCAATACCCAAATGCAAATGATGAGGAGTGATTCGGCGGTTTTTTCTTTTTCTTTTTCTAGGCTTGGTTCTTCTTATGGTTTTTTCTTCCATTTTCTTTATTTTTTGTGTTTATTTCTTATTTTTCTTCTCCTTTAGTTTATTTATACAAAGAGTTTACCTGTGTATTAATAAAATGTTCAATGTAATTTTTAAAGTGTTCATGTGTATTTATAAATGCTCAGCATAGAGTTTATCACAACAGGGTTCAATGTATATTTAAACATTGTTCAGCATATATGAAAAAACGTTTCGGAGAGGTATCTCTGGGCCCTCTCGGTAATAATCATCACTATAAGCCTTGCAAGCATTGTGACTAATGAGTTAGTTGTGGGATGAAGTATTACGGAACGAGTAAAGAGACTTGCAGATAACGAGATTAAACTAGGTATTGAGATACCGACGATCGAATCTCAGGCAAGTAACATACCGATGGCAAAGGGAACAACGTATGTTGTTAGGCGGTTTGACCGATAAAGATCTTTGTAGAATATGTAGGAACCAATATGAGCACCCAGGTTCCGCTATTGGTTATTCACCGAAGACGTCTCTCGGTCATGTCTACATAGTTCTCGAACCCGTAGGGTCCGCATGCTTAACGTTCGATGATGATTGGTATTATGAGTTTATGTGATATGATGTACCGAAGATTATTAGGAGTCCCGGATGTGATCACGGACATGACGAGGAATCTCGAAATGGTCGAGACATAAAGATTGATATATTGGATGACTATATTAGGACACCGGAAGTGTTCGGAGAAGTTTCGGATAAAACCGGAGTATCGGAGGGTTACCGGAGCCCCCCGGGGGATTAATGGGCCTTAGTGGAGAAGACAGAGGGCCAACCAGAGGTGGCGCGCCAACTCCCTTGTCTAGTCCGAATTGGACAAGGGAAGGGGGATGCCCCCTCTCCTTCCTTCTCTTCTCTCCACTTTCCCTCTTCTCCTTCTTGGACTAGCAAAGTTGAGATACCTACTCCTACTGGGAGTAGGAGTCCTCCCCCTAGGCGCGCCCTTTGTTGGCCGCCGGCCTCCTCCTCCCCTCCTTTATATACGGGGGAGGGGGCACCCCAAAGACACACAAGTTGACAATTGTTTTAGCCGTGTGTTGTGCCCCCTCCACAGTTACCCACCTCGATCATATCGTCATAGTGCTTAGGCGAAGCCCTGCGCCGGTAACTTCATCATCACCGTCACCACGCCGTCGTGCTAACAAAACACTCCCTCGACCTCAGCTGGATCTAGAGTTCGTGGGACGTCACTGAGCTGAACGTGTGCAGATCGCGGAGGTGTCGTACCTTCGGTGCTAGGATCGGTCGGATCGTGAAGACGTACGACTACATCAACCGCGTTGTCATAACGCTTCAGCTTTCGGTGTACGAGGGTACGTAGACAACACTCTTCCCTCTCGTTGCTATGCATCACCTAGTGATAGATCTTGCGTGATCGTAGGAAATATTTTGAAATTACCGCGTTCCCCAACAGAAACGAGCACCCCGGCAACCGAATCACTCATGGTATGAAGAGGAAGATCTGAGATCTAAGCCGCCCCGTGCAGTGAACCATAAGGCGGCGGCGAGATGGGGCTCTCTTGCGCCGCAGCTATCAACTCTGTTGGCCGCACAGTTCCTTTTTTAGTCAGGCGCACGCGGGTGAACATCGGGTTGCGCTGCTATTCGTTGTTAGCTCTCACATGGGCCGGCACTAGCGCAGCCCACTAACTCTCTTTCTTTTGATATAGGAAAATACATGTTTCTCAAAAAAAATCTAGGAAAATATATAGTTTCCACTCAAAAAAAAGGTAAATACATAGTGCTACAAAAAAATCCAGGAAGATACATGTTTGTTTAAAAGACTTCAAAAAATAATCTAGAAAACAATTAAGTAATGGGAATTATTCATACGTTGAGAAACGAAAATGTTTTGTACCTAAGCATAAGTAGTCATATATATTTAAAATGCAATTCTCATCTCATATTAAAAAAAATCATGCTTAAAAACTTGAAAAGGGGAGTTCCTGTGCTTGAAAAAAGAGAGCTCATGCATTTGAAAAGATTTATTTACTTTAGATTTACCCGTTCATGGTGATGTATTCTTCAATGTCAGCATGGAGTAATAAGTGTTCATCTACATCTAGGAAAATATGTGTTTTATTTTTAGAAATCAAAACATTGTAGAAAACAGTTAAGTCGTGAAAAAATATTCATACATTAACATAGGGGTGCTTCGCTTTAGAGATACGAGAGCTTTTAATCAAGCATTGCGGGCTAATCAAGCCTGGAGACTCATCGATAGACCTGAGAGCCTTTCTGCAAGACTTTTGAAAGCAAGATACTACCTGAGGGAGTCCTGGACTAGGGGGTGTCCGGATAGCCGAACTATCATCATCGGCCGGACTCCAAGACTATGAAGATACAAGATTGAAGACTTCGTCTCGTGTCCGGATGGGACTTTCCTTGGCGTGGAAGGCAAGCTTGGCGATACGGATATGTAGATCTCCTACCATTGTAACCGACCCTGTGTAACCCTAGCCTCCTCTGTGTCTATATAAACCGGAGGGTTTTAGTCCATAGGACGAACAACAATCATACCATAGGCTAGCTTCTAGGGTTTAGCCTCCTTGATCTCGTGGTAGATCTACTCTTGTACTACCCATATCATCAATATTAATCAAGCAGGACGTAGGGTTTTACCTCCATCGAGAGGGCCCGAACCTGGCTAAAACATCGTGTCCCTTGTCTCTTGTTACCATCCGCCTAGATGTACAGTTCGGGACCCCCTACCCGAGATCCGCCAATTTTGACACCGACATTGGTGCTTTCATTGAGAGTTCCTCTGTGTCGTCACTCATAGGCCCGATGGCTCCTTCGATCATCAACAACAACGCGGTCCAGGGTGAAACTTTTCTCCCCGGACAGATCTTCGTATTCGGCGGCTTCGCACTCGGGCCAATTCACTTGGCCATCTGGAGCATATCGAAAGCTACGCCCCTGGCCATCAGGACAGATTTAGAAGTTTAAATTATGCGGCCGACATCTGCGGAGACTTGATCTTCGACGGATTCGAGCCACAGCCGAGTGCGCCGCACTGTAACGATGAGCATGATTTAGCTCTGCCGCCGGACAGTGCCCTGGAGGCCGCACAAGAATCAGCTCTAACCCTAAACTCGGAGCCGACTGCGCCGATCGAGGATGGGTGGCTAGACACCGCCTCGGGGGCTGCTACCTCTACGGTGATGGAGCCGAATATTGACCCTGTCCCTTGCGAAGCTCGTGACTCCAAGGTGCCGGACACTTCTCCGGACCCCGAACCCTCCGCGCTCCTGCCAATCGAACCCGATTGGGCGCCGACCATGGAGTTCACCGCTACGGACATCTTTCAGCACTCGCCTTTCGGTGACATCCTGAATTCGCTAAAATGCCTCTCTTTATCAGGAGAGCCTTGGCCGGATTATGGCCAGGACAGTTGGGATGCGGAGGCGAAGAAACTCAAAGCCCACCCACCACCCACTTCGTAGCCACTGTCGATGACTTAACCGACATGCTAGATTTCGACTCCGAAGACATCGACGCTATGGACGACGATGCCAGAGACGACCAAGAACCAGCGCCCACAGGGCATGAGAAAGCCACCTCAACTCACGATATATATATGGTGGATACACCCAAAGGAAGCGATAACGAGAAACAACGGGTCGCTGCGAAGGAAAATTCCCCCGAAAACAGCCGAAACGGCAACGCAAGCGTCGCCCAAAGTCCCGCCTCGACAGCGGCAGCACCCATGAAGACCCAGCCATAGAGCAAGGCGAACCAGTGGACGATGAACATGCCCCCAAGCAACCATCCGAACAGGATGAATTGGAGAGGCAACCCATCTCCGACGAAAACAACAGTCCGGATGATCTCACCCCGGACACATCGATGGAGTAGAAGAACCTCCACAAAAGGCTCGTCTCCCCTGCATGAAGCCTGAAGAAGAAGAAGCGGAAGCTCAAAACAGCGAAAGACGTACTCAGAATGAGATGGAGCAAAGTACTCAAGACCGCAAACAAATACGGCGATAGTCGCCAAGCAAAGAGCTACCTGAAGCGCAAACTGTTGCCCGAATTTGACGAGGAGGCCGTAGAGCCCCAAAAATCAAAAAACAAAGAGCCGCCCAGTCGGATAAATGACCACATGACAAACAAAGAGCGGCAAGCGGCGCCGCACACAAATCGGCACGCGATCCACATAAGGATCCTCACAAAAAGGATAGCCCGCTCAGGCCAAGAAGGAAGGCTCCTGGGAGCAAAACAACACGACGAGTGTTTGAAAATAATGGCACACCTAAATACAGGGGCGCCGCACACCCCCTATGTTTCACCGATGAGGTACTGGATCATGAATTTCCAGCAGGATTCAAGCCCGTAAACATAGAGGCATACGACGGAACAACAGATCCCGGAGTCTGGATTGAGGATTACATCCTACACATACATATGGCTAGAGGAGACGATCTCCACGCCATAAAATACCTACCCCTCAAGCTCAAAGGGCCAGCCCGGCACTGGCTCAAAAGCCTCACAGAAAATACCATTGGAAGTTGGGAAGAGCTCGAGGACGCATTTCGGGCAAATTTCCAGGGGACTTAAGTCCGCCCTCCGGATGCAGACGATTTAAGTCACATAACTCAACAGCCCGGAGAGTCAGCCCGCAAATTCTGGAACAGACTCCTCAGCAAAAAGAACCAGATAGTCGACTATCCGGACACCGAAGCCTTAGCAGCTTTCAAGCACAACGTCCGAGACGAATGGCTCGCCAGACACCTCGTCCAGGAAAAGCCAAGAACAATGGCCGCACTAACAAGCCTCATGACCCGCTTTTGCGCGGGAGAGGATAGCTGGCTGGCAAGATGCAGCACCAGCGACCCAAGTACATCTGAGGTCAGAGATGGAAACGTGAAACCACGGCGCAACAAGGACCAGCGCCGGATTAAAGGAAATGGTCCAAAGAGCACGGCAGTCAACGCCGGATTCAAAAGCTCTCGGCAGAACAACAAAAAACTGCCTCTCAAGGAGAACAGCGATGAGCTATCCAACCTAAACAAAATCTTGGACAAGATATGCCAAATCCACAGTACCCCTAGGAGGCCTGCAAACCATACCCACAGAGATTGTTGGGTCTTCAAGCAGTCCGGCCGACTTAACGCCGAACACAAGGGGCTCGACGCATCAAGTGAGGACGACGACGAACCCCACAAGAAGAGCGCCCGGAAACAAAAGACTTTCCCACAAGAAGTCAAAACAGTGAATTCACTTCAAGTGATAACAAGGAAAAATAGGGCGGCACCTACTAAAATACGTGCCGCATGGTCCACCCCAGCGGAGTCCCGAAACTGGATGTCACAACCAATTACTTTCGACCATCGGGATTACTCCAGAGGTATTTGAAACGCAGGATGGACTGCTTTGATATTGGATCCTATAATCGACGGGCTACAGTTTACACAAGTCCTAATGGATGGTGGCAGTGATATAAACCTGCTATACCAGGACTCAATCCTTAGAATGGGGATAGACCCTACCAAAATTCGCCATAGCAACACTTCCTTTAAAGGAGTAATGCCAGGCCCTTATGCCAATTGTACGGGCTCCTTATTACTGGAAGTTGTGTTCGGTTCATTTGACAACTTCCGTCGCGAAAAGCTAATCTTCCATATCGCCCCATTTAAAAGTAGCCATCAAGCACTATTGGGACGTGAAGCTTTTACCCGCTTTAATGCAATACTGCATTACGCGTCTCTTACACTCAAAATGTCCGGTCCACGCGGCATCATCTCATTAATGGGTAACTTCGAGTGTTCCTCGACTACGGAAGAACGTGAGACTGCCTCGACAGCCACACACTAATCCGGCTTTGCTGATCAAAGCCCCTAAACAGGTCATTCAAGACCCTGGACACGGTTAGGCGAGTCCAGTATAAATAAACAAGGGGCTTACTAGCCGTGTACCCCTTTACAAGGGGCTCCACGCATGCACAAAAAGAGACAATAAATCTCAATTCCATTCATTTTTTGAATCATACTCTGTTTATTTCAAAATACATCTTTCGCACGGACTCTTTTTCAACTAAGTTCTTCTCTTTTATAGATGAACACCATGCGACACCCGACCAGGATACGACACAACAGAGACACAGGCGCAGACGTGCAGTAGGGACCTATTGCAAGGATTCTTTTCAGATTAAGACCCTGCGTAAACCTTTTTTACTGTCTCTTGTTGATACACATCCCCCGGTCTTTTGCTATAACCGAGGAGGAATCTGGCATTTTGGCATCGGCCGCGTCAGAAATTTTTGCGCGTACCTGGACACTAGGGGCTTAGGGCATTGTTCTGCCCATTTTCATAAAGACCAAATACCTTAGGGAGTGTTCGGCGTCTCGATTTAGGCCTTATATGCATCAGCTCCGAATCATGTCTTTGGTCAAATGTTGGGTTTGCCCGGCTCCTATGTTTTGCTGCCTTACGTTCCGCTCTATCGGCTAACGCGGCACCAGGAGAACTACTGCGATTGTGCCCCGGTTCGTCCAGGTGAGCACCTCAGTAGAGAAAGCCGAAAGCTGACTGTCATGATATAGCGAGAGACTGGTCAACCACTCGGTCGACCACCGGAATGTTTAGAATTCCTCCGCTTTAACAAAGGACCGTTTCTCGGTCAGGCACATACGCGCCCCGAAATTCGGAGAGCGCAGTGCACCTGGGGGCTATATAGTAGCCCCACCATCGAACTCCTATAGCTAAGTGAAAGTGATAAAGCATTATAGTCCGGTTGCCTAGTTTGCTACGCTATCACCTCCTTCACAGGACCAAGACGTTGGATTAAGTGTGAAAATGTGCTCTTTTTTTTGCAAACAACCCCGCACTATGTGCGTGGGGGCTAAAGCCGAAGACTGCCATCTTTCAGGTTATATACACATATACGTTAACGGCCGCACAGGAGGTATTTCAACACTTTAACGCCCAAGTATAAAAGGCCTTATATTATATTTGAAACATGGTTTCACAAATCATACATGTCATTTGAACATAACTTTCTTCGAGCACTGCGACTCTATTAAACGAGCGCCCTACAGGACTTCCTCAAAATAGTGCTCGGCTGGTAATCGGCTTTTGTCCGAGTCCTAGGATGCAATGTCGGTGGCCTCCATCTCCGCCCATTATGTTTTGACATGGGTGAGAGCCATCCGTGCACCCTCTATGCATGCCGACCGCTTCATCGCCTTGATATGCGGCACCGCATCAAGGAACTGCTGCACCAAGCCAAAATAACTCTTCGACTCAGGCCTGTCCGACCACAGATGAGCCACGACATCCTTCATGGCGAGTCCGGACAACCTGTTCAGCTCAGCCCACTCAGCCAATTGATCAGCTAACGGAAGGGGACGCTCCGGACTATGGAATTGAGACCAAAAAAGCTCTTCCATCTCGTGATCCTTTTGGCTTCGGAAGTGCACGACCGCGTCCGCCGCACTCGCCGCCAAATTCAGATAAGTATCCTCCGCACTCCACAACTGGCCCAACTGAGCATACTTCGGGTCCATAAACTTCCTACGCCGCAGAAAGGGCTTTCCAGCCACAATATCCCCGGCCTAACGCAGCTCCTCCTTTATAGCCCTCATCGCGGAGCGGGCATCTTTGGCTTCGGCAGTGGCCTTCTTCAGGTCCTCTTGCTTCGCTCGGCGTTCTCTTTCAAGAAGCTCATACCGGTCGGTAGCATCCTTCAGCTTCACGGGCATTTCGGCCATTTCCTCCCTGCTTCGGCAGTGAGCACCCTGTTCGGCTTTTAGCTCTTCGGCCGCCTTCAAGGCAGCCGCATAACTTTTTCTGGCTTGCTCCTTGGCTCGGGCAAGCTCCGCCCGAAGGTCATCCATAGCTGCGGCGTCATCTGCATTAAGCATACATGTTGTAAGGCACGAGCATCAAGCTCCCTTACAAGGGGTCCGCGGAGAAGCCACATACCTTGTGACTCGTCAAGTCACTTATTGACCAGCGCAATGACCGCATCCGCAACGTCAAGTTGCCGCTTCAGTTCGGCAAATCCATCAGTCCGGCTGGCCACCGAACGCTCCGCCACCTATATAGGAAAGGCGACATCTTACAACTGAGATTGTGATCCTCGGCACGCTGTCACCTTTGACAACGTACCGAGTCTCAGGGGCTACTATCTATACAGGGCGCATTCTATGCGCAAAACTATCAAAAGGTATATCATCTTTCGCGTACCTCAAACCCCGTCAGTAAACTTCTAACGGCCTCATGCAACCCGCTCTCAGCGGATGAAATCCTTTCAATCACCGTACTCATAAACGTACGGTGATCTTCTGAGATAGACGCCCGCCCGAGCAGATCCTTCAGCTCCTCCGGCCGTACACCAGTTGGTGCCGCACTCTCCGGACCCGCCCCGCCTGACGGTGCGGCAGATGGAGGCGTTTCGCTCTCTATCATCTCCGGACGAAGATCCCCCGAAGATGAGCTCTGCTGAGAAGGGCTGAGATCCAAACTACAAGGTAAAAACTTCGGTTATCCTCACAAAAAAATAGGGATGTCCCTTATTACAAAACTCCCCTTTCTACTTACGGCTCGTTGGAGGGCTGATTCCCTTGGGAAAATAGTGCGGCCAGGGCTTCTCCTGGCGCAGGACCCTCTGGTGAAGATTTCTTCCCCCGCTTGGAGGCCTTGGCCTCCGAATCTTCGGAAGCGGTCCTCTTCTCCCCCTGGAGGGAGGGATTCTTGATCCCCCCCTTTCTTGAGAACCTCTTTAGCGGAGGCGGTAGTTTTCCTATTGTCCCCTTCGCCCTCTTTCGAAGGCGCAACCTCCAGCATCTTGACTAACACGGGATCCGGCGTGATCTCAGGGAGGGGGGCCGGACACCATATCAGTTTTGCTTTTGCTATCCACTCCTGTTCAAGGGATAGCTGGTTAAAGGGAAAGTCTATGATAAATGAACGGACGGCATGTCCGGACACAGGACTACTTACTTGAGTATCCGGGCAATTGCAGCTCAGGCCTGCATCCTCGGTCAAGTCCGGACACATCTCTTGTGATCCGAAGAACAGTTTGTACATCTCCATGGGCGTCGCGCCCATGAAGTGTTGAAGAGCTCGCGGTCCCTCCGGATTGAATTCCCACAGGCGGAGGGGGCGACGTTTGCAGGGCAGAAGGCGCCGAATCAGCATGACCTACGCCACTACAACCAGATTGATCTCCCTCTCTTGGAGGTCTCGAATGCGGCCCTGCAATAGTGGCACGTCCTTGGACGGCCCCCAGTCAAGCCCTTTGTTGACCCATGACGCCAGCTGTTGTGGAGGGCCCGAGCGAAAGGCAGGCGGCGCCACCCATCTAGTGCCTCTAGGAGCGGTGATGTAGAACCACTCCTGTTGCCACAAACCAAGCTCCTTTTGAAAATAGCCCTCGGGCCACGGAGCGTCAGCTCTCTTGCTTATAACTGCCCCTCCGCACTCTGCCTGCTGCTCCTCGATCATCTTCGGCTCCACATTGAAGGTCTTGAGCCACAATCCGAAGTGAGGAGTGGTGTGAAGAAAGGCTTCGCATACAACAATGAACGATGAGATGTGGAGGATGGACTCCGGATCCAAGTCATGGAATTCCAGCCCATAATAAAACATGAGCCCCCTCACGAAGGGGTCCATCGGGAAGCCTAAACCCCGATGGAAGTGAGACACGAACACCACGCTCTCGCCAGGCTCCTGAGTGGGAATAACTTGCCCTGGGGAGGGCAGCCTATGCGAAACCTCGCCGGTTAGATACCTGGCGTCCCTCAGCTTTAGCACATCTCCTTCCGTGACGGAAGAAGGCATCCACCGGCCCTGAAGGTCGGAGCCGAACATTGTCGAAGGTCTGAAGCGCCCGAATCTGGAGCCTCAGGTGTTGGAACTCGGGGCGAGGAGCGGATTCAATGGAGGATTGAAGAAAAGGAACAGGCCTTGGTCTCGTTATAAAGGGGTTGAATACCAAGAGCCGTCCCCGTAACCGTTTGGGACTCACCTTCGATGGAGGGGGCGGGCCAACGGGCACGTTTGGGTTACCCACGTCCGTATTGATGGGAATCTCGGAATAAGGGGAACACAATCTCTGCTTCGACAAGACGTGCCAAGGAAACCGCGTCGCTAAACGCGCTGAGGCGGAACAATAAAAACAATTCAAGTAAAGGCTTGGCCGTGGCGTGATGTCATGCTACGAAATACGTCAGCAGATTGAAGTTGTGTAAATATTATTCCCACTACGGTGGTATGTGGAATTTATCTTGCAGAGCCGGACACTATCCTGGTGTTCACAATCTTCTATGAAGAATTCGAAGGAGGAACCCGCCTTGCAATGCCGAAGACAATATGTGCGCCGGACTCGTCGTCATTGAAGCCTGGTTCAGGGGCTACTGAGGGAGTCCTGGACTAGGGGGTATCCGGATAGCCGAACTATCATCATCGGCCGGACTCCAAGACTATGAAGATACAGGATTGAAGACTTCGTCCCGTGTCCGAATGGGACTTTCCTTGGCGTGGAAGGCAAGCTTGGTGATACGGATATGTAGATCTCCTACCATTGTAACCGACTCTGTGTAACCCTAGCCCCCTCCGGTGTCTATATAAACCGGAGGGTTTTAGTCCATAGGACGAACAACAATCATACCATAGGCTAGCTTCTATGGTTTAGCCTCCTTGATCTCGTGGTAGATCTACTCTTGTACTACCCATATCATCAATATTAATCAAGCAGGACGTAGGGTTTTACCTCCATCGAGAGGGCCCGAACCTGGGTAAAACATCGTGTCCCTTGTCTCCTGTTACCATCCGCCTAGACGTACAATTCGGGACCCCCTACCCGAGATCCGCCGGTTTTGACACCGACACTACCCTAATGGCAATCTGGGTGACACGATGTTCCCAGGTAAATAGGTAATGCTTCTGCGGTATGGCGAGGAATTGAGTACGGTTTGGAACTTTTAAAGAAAAGAATTATTTGGTTAGTTGGCAATGGTACATCTATAAGAGTTTGGAGGGACTCTTGGATCCCAAGGGGACCTTCTTTTCGTCCTATCACGCCTAAATGTTAATGCGGGCTTAATAGGGTCTCAATTTTTTTGGATAAGAATGAAGCCTGCAAAGTGGACTTGTTGAATAATTATTTCCTTCCTGCTGACATACTGGCTATCCGTAAAATTTGCACTCCATCGTGTCAGCAAGATGGTTTCATCGCTTGGCAGCCAGACCCCACGGGTTGTTTCAGCGTCCGCAGTGCCTATAAACTTGCAATGGAACAACATGAGGAAACCTTCTCGGTCGGGGCATCTAGTTCTAGTCCCAACGGTGAGAGAAGCTGGTGGAATTTAGTTTGGCGTGCTACTGTTTCGCACCGCATGCGGTCACACACATGGAAGGTTGCGGTGGAGGAATTGGCTACCATGCAATATAACATGTGCGCCATATTGCAAGTCATACCACTTGTCAGCTACGTGGTGCAGCTGTTGAGGATTCTTACCATGCTCTCATCTCATGTAATGGGTTGAATCTTGCGGTGATCTATATCCCAGTGACAGAAAGGGACAAGACACATATTTGTATTGTTGCCATTAAGGATAAAATGGCGGGGTTTATTCATATTGATTGAGTTTACTTTGTCTACATCATGTCATCTTGCTTAAGGCGTTACTCCGTTCTTTATGAACTTAACACTCTAGATGCATGAAGGATAGTGGTCAATGTGTGGATTAATACTGTAATAGTAGTAGATGCAGGCAGGAGTCGGTCTACTTGTCTCGAACGTGATGCCTATATACATGATCATTTCCTTGGATATCATCATAAGTATGCACTTTTCTATCAATTTCCCAACAGTAATTTGTTTACCCACCGTATGCTTTTGTTCGATAGAGAAGCCTCTAGTGAAAACTATGGCCCCAGGGTCCACCTTTATCACATATTAATTGAAATCCAAAAAATACCTTGCTGCAATTATTTACCGTTATTTTATTTTGTGTTTTTGTTTATCTATCTACCATTATCATACTTGATCCTTGCAATTAATCACCGAGGGGATTGACAACCCCCTTGATCACGTTGGGTGCAAGTATTTGTTCTTTTGTGTGTAGTTGTTGTTCACGAGGTCTTGTGTGGTTCTCCTACAGGATGGATAACCTTGGTTCTTAACCGAGGGAAATGCTCATCTCTACTGTACTGCATCATCCTCTCCTCTCTTCGAGGAAATCCCAATGCAGCTCACAAGTAGCAACGGCTCACACAAAGGCGTCTTAACCGGCGGTGGGGACATGCTCTACCAGAAGGCCTCACTGACTCAAAATCCATCCCACCGGTAGATGCGTGTCTGGTGGCGCCGGGATGTCCCAGTGGGCGAGAAGCTTGGCTTCATGAAATGCAAAAGGGGAGGTGAGAGAGGAGGGCTAGGGTTTTGATACGCCTCCAACATATCTACTTTTCTAAACACTTTTGCTCTTGTTTTCGAATGTAATTTGTATGATTTGAATGAAACTAACACAGATTGACGTTGTTTTCAGCAGAACTACCTTGGTGTTGTTCTTTGTGCAGAAATAAAAGTTCCTAGCATTGGAGAAACTTTATGCAGAAGTTTTCATAAATATATGAAAACTATCGGTGCAAAGAACTACCGGAGGGGGCCACCATGATGCCACAAGTGTTGGGGGTGCACCCACCACCCAGAACGCGCCATCAACACTTGTGGGCCCCTCGAGTGGCTGTTTGGCCTAATTCCAGGCCTATAAGTATCGCCTTCCCAGGAAAAATTTCAGAAAAAAGTTTCATATATTTGACGATATGAGCCGCTCCCACCTCATGTTCTTCCTCAGGAGGCCTGATCTAGAGTCCGTTCGGGCCTCTAGAGAGGGGGATTCGTCGCCGTCGTCATCACCAACCCTTCTCCCCAAATAATTTCATGATGCTCACAACCGAGAGTGAGTAATTCCTTCATAGGCTTGTTGGACAGAGATGGAGATGGATGAGATTTTTATGTAACCAAGTCTATTTTTAGGGCTTGATCCTTTGTATCCACTATGTTCTAAGATGTTGATGTTGCTATGACTTTGTTATATATGCTTAATGCTTGTCACTAGGCCCAAGTGCCATGATTTCATATCTGAACCTATTACGTTTTCATGAATATATTTCATTTCTTGATCCTATCTGCAAGTTGTATGCACCTATTATTGTTCTGAACCATAGACCCCAAAGTGACAATAGTTGGGATACTCTCTGGGAACGAGTGTAATTTGAGGAATTCATGTATTTCACTATGTGTTCATTCTTTGTTCCGATTCTGTATTAAAAGGAGCACATTAATTACCCTTAGTTTCCATTAGGACCCCACTGCCATGGGAGGGTAGGAAAAAAATATGTCAGGCAAGGTCTTATCACAAGCATGTATGAATATATGTGGAATACATGCCTACATAGATCAAAGAATTGGAGCTATTGTGTATCGCTCTATGTTGTGACTGTTACAAATTGAATTTCATCCAAATATCCATCACTGATCCAATGCCTACGCTCTTTTATTATTGTCTTTGCTCAAGTTACTACTACCGCTGCTATTCCAATTGCTAAAAAACTAATGTTACTGCCACTTTTACTTTGTTACTACTATTATCACTACTATCATATTACTATGTTACTAATAAATTGCTGCAAGGAAGTGACTTCTCAGGTGTGGTTGAATTGACAACTCAACCTCTAAGGCTTATAAATATTCTTTGGCCCCCTTTGTGTCGAATTAATATATCTGAGTGAAATGCTACCCTCAAAGAATATTGGAATCCCCTATACTTGTGGCTCATCAGGTTTATGCTGCAGCGGCTCCCGTGGTGAATAAAGTTGCGGAAGCAAGCGAAGAAATGGGATGATGGGCTGCATATATGGCACGGGAGGGGTGGCGGGGGGTGGGTTGTGGTGTTAAGCCACCATTAATGGGCGTCGGCAATGCGAGTCTGCATGTGTCAAAACGCGAGCAGTCACTACATGGGAAACAGTCGGCGACGCGAAAACAGGTCGGTCCCATGCATCAGTACCATCCAAAGTAATGGTCAATGGCACTGACTCGACGGGAATCCACTGTTTGGGCTTTTGTGAGGCTGAGCTGAGTAGAGGAGGGCAAAAGTGAGCGATGTAACATGGGCGAGACAAAATTAAGGAGAACTAAGGAAGGAGGGTCATGAAAATAGAAATCACTATTTATAAAGCCGGGCGAAAGTATATTTCAAGAGTAAACCTTGGTTTCATTCGATAATTGATAATTTTGTGGAAGGGGGCATTTGCCCCACACTACTAGGAAAAGGCCTGCTAGTGGCGCACCAGTTTTGCCTACTAATGGCGCACTACTGGTGCGCCACTAGCACCACGTCATTAGAATTAAATACTAATGGCGCATCCCTGGTGCGCCATTAGTATCTGGTATACTAATGGCGCACCACGCAGTGCGCCATTAGTATAGCCCACCATGCGCCATTAGTATGCCTCCCAGGGGCATATTTACCCATGTGCTTTGGCATACTAATGACGCACTATGGGGTGATGCGCCATTAGTGTCCTTTCTGCAGTGCGCCATTAGTGTGCTGAGTGGTGCGCCATTAGTATGAATATTAGGGATTTTTTTTCTTTTCTGATATCTGCACAGGTTACAAAACATATTACTGCACATAATATAGAGAGCACAACATATAAACAGCAGATTTATCGAATACAATAGAAGATTAGTCTCCGAATACAATTCATCATATTAGTCTCCGAATTTCAAATACCGAACAAAGTTATAATAGTACAAGTCTCGAAACCGCGAGTAGCGAGTTTGTCTTCACATTACAAGTCGATATCGATCATCTAAACTACCATCACATAGAAGAGAGCTGCAGTCATCACGATGAGCATTATCGCAATGAAACTGGTCTTCATCCGGTTCCTCCAATGCTCCCTCCTCTCTCCCGCTAGATAGCGCGCGTATCTAACTTCCGCCTCCGCCCTAGTGGTGTACCCTTTGTAATTGTTACCGCTAAAATGGTGAACCTGTCTCCGACACTCCTCCCAATCGTCGTAGACTCTGGGAACCTTACCCTTGTACACGGCATACGACGGCATCTCTATGCACTAGCCAAACAAAATGTTAGTACCAATTCACAGACAATACATAAGCAATATATAAGTATGCAACAAAAGGATCGGAATAGAAAAGCAACACACTAATAGCGCGATTCATGGTCCTACTAATAAATAGCATCGATTACATATAAGTTGAACGACTGTCCAAACCAAAGATACATACAAGTTCATTAAAGTTTAATATTACAACCTGAGCCAATCGACAATTCAGAACTACATAGCCGTCATCTTTCGTGATGGTACCGGAGCATGGATGAAGCCTCATCTTTCGTGATGGTCACGAAATCGCGGGCGTTGTCAGCCTGCATTTGTAGCGTTGTTTCTATCTAACTGTTGGACGGTTGATATCTGATGTAGAACTGCCCCGAGGTACGAAGGACATCTTAATGGATGATTTCTGCAAACTCCGACTGGAAGCGAAAGAATTCTTGTCTGATGTCCGCGTCCTAAATTGCCGACAAGCGTGTAGCCCAATTTTTGAGATTATTTGGTAGCAGAACGTGATTATTGTCCCGTACGATCGCCCGCATGTGATGGAGGGCGTAGTAGGCATCCTTCTGACCGCCAGGCAGTTGCTTGACGCAGGGGAACATCGTATTGTGGGTGAACACGTGCTTGCCGTACCTACGAACTGGCCGCTTAAAGGTGCCTCCAGATGTGGCGTAGCCGGGGATAGCATCATCAAGAACTTTCTTGATATTTGTGTAGTCTATCTTTGACTCACGGTCCAGGTCAAAATACGTGGCCATGGAATATTTCGGGCTTAAGAGGATGAGTGTGCAATGTGTGTCACTGCACAAAACACGGAATGTTAGGAAAAAAGAACGATCGAAATCTAAGAAATCATATGTTACGAGGCGGTGAGGGGATGACTTACTCGGGAAAGTAAGGCACGAGGAAGTTAACCTTGTCTGGGTTTGCCAGAATGACGCCTTCGAGGTGTGAACTCGCGACTTGCCGGTCCTCAGCGCTGCCCAAGTTCTTGGCACGCATGTAGAAGGGGTCGACTATCCCGATGTCCGGGGTCTTGTCTCTAATGATCCGCATCTCCATACTCAGCGAAAACAGCCGAACAAAGGTGTAGTGCGGCGGATGAAGGTTAAACATAGCGAAGATGTCATCAAACCGCAGGACGATCGTACCCTCGAGGGCGCTATCGACAAAGCCCTTGCCCTCTGGCACCTTGGCCACGAAAACCAGGTATGCCACTTCATTCTGGGAGAGACGCCACTTCTCCAAACAAAGAACACTGTCATGCAGACTCCACATAGCACCGGTTGCAACATTGAGCAGATTTGTTGGTAGCATCACCTTACCCGCCACATGCACCCTCCTCGAGATATACTTAGGTGAAGGTGGCCCGTCCTGAGCACGGATCATACTCGATGCCGGCTGGCTCACACCAGCGCCCTTGTTATTCTTTCGTTTCCGTCCCTTCTTCTTCATCTGCTGTAATGGGATCGAGTTCTGCTCACAGACCGCCTTCTTGAGTGTGTTGGGGCTGATAATATTTCGCACCTTGGCTATCTGAGGCTCGGTGAAGGCGGCAGCTGGAGGCGTCTCCTAACAACTGGACACCAGACGAGCCTGTTGCAATTGGGTTTTTCCGTGGTACCAGCTAGATCGCGGTCGTCTTTTTCAGGGTTGGTTTCTTGAGAAGGAGGCCCGCAGAATTCGTCACCGTACCCATGTTCGGCAAAGTACTTATCGACGTTGGTAAATGTACCTTCGTCGTTGTCGTCGTCGTCCAGATCCTGTGCCATATGCATGTCCGGATCCTGTGCCATAGGGATGTCCGGCATGTCCCGTAGCATTGCGGCGGTCTTGCCATGGCTTGGCGCCGGCACGACTGGTGGTCTTGTCTATGGGGTGGTCTCCCCTGCCCCCAAATGAATCTGGCTCTTCGGCCAAAGCAAGGGCCATCTTACGCAGGCGCTGAGGGTCATCACATCATCTTCATCGGCCCCAGCGGGTCGAATCGGAGGTAACAACTCGTCGCAGCCTGCCAGCACCCGAACCAGTTCAACCCTATACACGGTGGGTGGCATCGGATTACCGTGGAACACGGGGTTGCCCGGTTGAACAATTTTGCCCTTGGCGACATCGATCAAATCGCCGCCCATGAAGTGCAGGAGAGTGCATGGAACGTCGGCGGCGCCCTGCGAAAACATGTAGGGCGTCAGGGATGCCCAGTCAAAGCCAAGGAGATGAAGTCATCGCCCGAGAGGCTTAGTTACTGTGATGCCGTCGAGCTCGGCTAATGTCGAGGCACCGCCAACGGCGAGCGTGCAACTGACGAAGGGGCCGCTTGCTGGCGAGGTGCCGGCCGGTGTACACCCGGGTGCATTAAGCTCTAATGCCCGTGCCGACATTGGAGACACGAATACCGCCTCCGCCGGAGACACCAATGGCGCCGCCTGCGCATTGTGCAACTGGCTGTGAAGCTGGGAACCAGGGGCAGCCCCTGTTGGCCATCCGCAATCCACATCATCAGCCCTTGAATCAAGGTAGGCACCATGGCGATGAGCGTCATTCCCAATTGTTGTTGCACTTGCTCTTGGATAAGCTCCGGAATCCGCGCCACTTGTGCCTTGAGTTCTTGAACCTCGTGCGACTGGCTTTCCGAGCTGGTCTTTCTCTCCTCTTGCCCACCAGCGGTATAGTATGACAACCATTTTTTGGACAAGCCTTTGCCACCCACACGACCAGCTGACGACGGCTTACTGATCTTATCCTTGTTTTTTATTACGTTCAATGCCCTATTTAGAGTGTTGTCCCAAGGGGAGCTCTGAGACGACCCCGCGCTACTGCTTTCAGTCTCCTGCGGAAGGAATGTGAACCATTTAGAAATTTGGCTTCATTAATTAGAATGCAACCATATGGAGCTAATTACACGGGGGTGTATCCTTACTAGAACAAGCTCAAGCGCCTTGGTCTTCGGATCCGTGGTAAGCTCCTTTGTTACCGGGTCCTCCTTGTACCGGGCCCTGACAAAGTTCCTGGTCTGCTTGTCACGGTATTTCTCGAAGTGGTGCGGTAGGCCTTGCTCGGCACGCTCCGCGTCCTCCTTGTCCCATATAGGCTCTGCCACTCTATAACCGTCGGGACCAAGTTCGTGGACCCCTAAGTTCAACTCCCGCAATTCTTTCCCCACTGACTTGGTTCCACGGTTGCGCTGCTCTCGCACTTGATCTTGAACTCCTTGTAGTCATCTTTGCTGATCGAAGGATATTTCGCCTTGATCTTCTCATAACTATCAACTTTGTCAATTATTTTCTTCACCGCGCTTCTCCAAGTAGACAGGGACGTGCTCATCCTCGTGAGGCGGCATTGTTCACTCTATTCCCTGAGAGGCATGTATTTGCAAAGTCAGTGGGGAACTTGTATCGTTCGTGCAGGTTCGTGAAGAGGAGGCTGCGCAAATTCCCTCAGTCCTTATGCCTTAGATTCTCGGTGTTGATCCAGACGGTGCTCCGGAGAATGCACCCGAGCTGAACCGAGTACCCCTTGACTAATTCTTTGGGCGCCGTTGGATGCCCGTCAGAGTTCACTTCAGTAAATTCCTCCTTGACGGTGCCGAGCATGTTCGGGCGCCGGTCCTTCCGTTGCCTCCTCGGTTGGCTGCCATCTGTGCGTGCACTGCCATCATCAGTGGTGGCATCCTCAGTGGCACCATCAGTGGTGTCATCCCTGACGCCACTAGGGGTTGTGTAGTCAGGACCGGTGTCTTCCGCGGTGTCCTCATAGTGGTGAGGTTCTTCTCCATCTCCTGGGACAGCTCCCAGAATTGCTTGTCGCCCGAACCACCGGCCTCATCATTGTGGGCCATGTTTCGCTCTAAATAGGAAAAATGTTTGGTCAAAAAGTTGGTTATTGTCAAGGAACAAGATCATGGTCTCATCATTTAGGGTTTGTCGACACCGAGGCATCCTAAAAGCTAAGTTTTTATCATTTAGGGTTTGTCGACACCGAGGCACCCTAAAAGCCTAAGCTTTCATCATTTAGGTTCTTATCGACACCGAGGCCCCCTAAAAGCCAAGGTTTTATCATTTAGGTTTGTCGACGCTGAGGCACCCTAAATGCTAAGTTAAGTTTTCATCATTTAGGGTTTATCGATGCCGAGGCATCCTAGGTTGACTGATATATATATATATATATATATATATATATATATATATATATATATATATATATATATGGGTATCTTCTAATAATATACCCTATCAAGAAAAAGGAAGGAGAATTCTAAGTTGGGCCCCTAATCACTTGGCTCTATTGCCACCTATGGAAGTTGCTTTTTTCGTCTGTCCACACATGAATTCATCATACGTGTTTAATGCAGCAAGAATAAAGGGGAAGTTGATCCTACTTAATTTAAGTACTAAGATACCCCGGCCCATGCATTAGTCGCAAGTACCCCATATGTCCTATTTTTAGCAAAGTCATGCTAAAATTCACGGAAAATTTCAGCATGACCTTTGCTGAAAATAGGACATATGGAGTACCCGAATTTGCCGGAACGAAAGTTAATCGACATTCCGGCAAACTCAAGGGCCTCTCGGGGTACCTGCAAAATCATTATCCCCGCGTAATGAAGTTGCCAATGGGTCATTTCAGAAGATCACAAGTAGCATCATCACAAGTACAACATCATCACAAGTACAGCAGCAGCAGCAGTGAATACAGGCATAACAGTAGCAGCAGTAGGTTTATTCTTTTTCTTCATAAACATTAATTAGTGTGGGTGACTCTATCTGCCCTCTAATGACTCACTCAACTTAACAGGACAACCCACACGCATTGTTTTGATTCCAACAGCTGCTGTAAAATACATCCAGCAAAGGTGCTCTAAAATCAGAAATACTACCCCCCCCCAAATCTTTAGCTCAATTCAGAAAATACATGGCTAGGACAACGGTAGCATTCAACCACAAGCCCAAACCTATACTTAACTAGGCCCAGGTCCATTAAATTCTTACAGAAACCAAGAAATGGAATCAACTCCCCTTGTTGCTGATTCAGTCATGGGAGATGCCATGTCTCAAAAATATCAAGTAGCACCATCATGTTTGATTTCAATATAAGGAATATTACAAAATTAACAGTTAAGAACCCAGGTGAGTAACACACTTTGGTCTTCTAGTTACAAAACAAAACTGACATAATTCTAGATGCCATAATCAGATCAAAATTTCAAACCACACACTTACTTTCAAATATCAAATTAGGAACATTTTGAGACATAGGAAAACAGTGTACATCTGAAAATGCTGCAAACTATGAAGAAAAACAAGAACACTATGTAATACATGATTATTCAGTTAAGACAAGAGAAACCATCTGCAACTACTACTGTAAATAATACACCTGTTAACACGTTTCTGAACATACATCCAGCAAAGATGCTCTAAAAACAATACTACGGCCCACGCCCACCCACCCCATCCCAGCTACTAGTACCACTTTCAAGTAATACACCTGTTAGTTCAATTTTGAAAATACATGCAGCAAAGATACACCTCTTCTAATGACGTGATACTTTGAACAAACCTTCAGGACTCCCAAATGAGTTAAGAAATGGCTAACAGTTTTCCTAGTCTAGCAGGGAACAGTTTTCCTAGTCTTGCAGGGAACAGTTTTCCTAGTCTAGCAGGAAATAATAATTCACTTAAAAATGGGTAGGAGATGAGAAGTGTAGTGGCCTCAGATTCACACTAAATAAGTAAATCAGCAGCAAGAGAGAAGCCAGAGACAATCACATATCACAGACAACTCCTCAACAACATAGTTGGGTTAACATGATGATAGTAACATGTCATTGCTTTCATTCATGGGTGCCTAACTTGATAAAAAGTGAAGAATGCAACGCAACACCAAGTGTGAGATAAGCTTGACTGGACAGTTGAGAAACTTCAGCACCTAACAATATTACCTCTTTGTAGTACTACCTCTTTGTAGGCTTGGAAGGCACAGAAAGACAGTACTAGCATTTTTCTCAAAAATTCTACTCCCTCATAAATCAGTGTTGACTAAATTTTTTAAGTGCTCTTACTAAAAATCACTAAAGTAGGAAATCTTTAACATAATGTACCCTGGAGCTTTATTCAATTGGTACAGTCAATAGTGGGTTTCGTTCAATTGACCAGGAGTAGGAGATCTTGGTGTTAGACCAAAAATTCAGTTATGCACATTGTTAGTTCTTACCCTCATTTTTTCACATTGGTGAAAGAGCCTGTCATTGCAAATTCAGTTAAGTGTTTGCTTGCTTTAGTTTGACAGAAATGCTTCAGTTAAGTGTTCTGCTAACTTCAGACTTAAGAATAACGATGAAAATTTCAGACTTGGCAGTACAAATTCAGACTTAGTAGTACAAATTCAGAACAGGGAGTTGGAAGAGAGAGGATGGATCACCGTGGAGGAGTGGAGGACGATGGTGCGTCGATGGCGGGCTGAGGACGAGGGTGCGTCCCCTTCTCCTCCCAATCGTGCCTCAGATCAGGCAGGACGACGGCGATGGCGGCGTAGCAACGGGCCCCGTGCTCCTTCTTAAGAGGAGGGGAGAGGCAGTCAAGGACGACGGCGATGGCGGCATAGCAGCGGGCCCCATGCTCTATGCGGAGGCCAGGGGAGTCGAGTCAGTTAGGGGCAGGAGGCCGAAGGCGATGGACGGGCGGAGGAGGAGGGGGGCTTATGGGCGGAGGAGACCGGGCGGCGGCGCAGTGGGTGGGGTGGCAGCGCAGTGGGTCGGGCTGAGAGTCGTGGCGGTAGGCCGTCGGTGGCGAGGACCGAGACAGCGAGGCGGGGCGCGGGGGTGGTCGGAGCGGGTATGGAGCGAGGGGGGAAGTGGATCTGGCGAGGGAGGGATGAAGGGATCGGGCGAATTAGCTAGGGGAAAGATTACTAATGGCGCACCCCCTGGCGGTGCGCCATTAGTATGTTTTTTATAGCAATGGCGCACCCCCGAGCAGTGCGCCATAAGTAATCTTTTTTTTAGATAGCAATGGCGCACCAGCCAGCGGTGCGCCATAAGTAATTTTTTTTGTTGCATCTAATATTTTTTTAGAAAATGAATATGAATATGAAACAGTAATAAATTTTTATAAAAACAGTATAATTTTTTAAAAAATATCATAAAATTTGTTATTTGAAAATATTTATGAATATAAAAAAGTATCATCAAATTTGTTATTTGAAAATATCATCAAATTTGTTATTTGAAAATATAATCAAATTTGTTTTTTTGGATTTTTAGTTGCA
>NC_041383.1:92557872-92575336 GCF_002162155.2 Triticum dicoccoides
ACTGGAGCGGGGGAGGGTGTGGGGGGGTGCTCGGCGGCGAGGGGGATCTGGCGAGGGGGAATAGTGATCGAGATGAAGGGGGATCGAGATCGAGTGTCCTCATGAATATTCAATATTTTTTCATATTGAATATGAAAAAATATCATCAAATTTGAAAAAATATTCATGAATTCAAAAAGTGCCCATGAAATTTAAAATATTAATGAGTTCAAAAAGTGCCCATGAAATACAATCGAGAAATGAAGGCTACAATTTAAATACGTACAATCGATCTTAGCTAGCTATCTGTTCACAATCTTCTTGCCCTTGTTTTTCGCAAATGGAGTTCTTCTGTGGAACGGATGTCCTTTAGGTAGGGTCGTCCTGCTTCTTCTTGTGGTGTATGGCACTTCGTCGTTGTCGTCATGTTCCATCTTCAGGTCGCCATACTTGTCGAAGTCTTGCTCATTGGCGACTCCATCCATTTTGATGATCTTCCGTTTGCCTCTCCTCACGACAACACGACTGGGCTTTGACGGGTCGGTAACGAAGAAGCATTGGTCCACTTGGAAAGCCAGTACCCATGGCTCATTTTCCGCGCTGATGTTTGCGCCAGCGGTCTTGGATTTGGCTTCGGGTATAACCATGGTGGTGAAATACCTGTCTTCTTTTAGAACGCTCTTGGCCCATCTGACATGGAACATCAGGACCTTCTCTCCAGCGTAGCTCAGCTCCCATATCTCCTCGATCCTTCCGTAGTATCTGTCCTTGTCGTTACCGGTGTAGGATTCCATTGTTACCCCGGAGTTCTGATAACCATCGCTCTTCATGTCCTTGGCCTCGGTGTAGAATGTGTAGCCATTGATATCGTATGCCTCATAGGTCATCAGGTTGTGCTCGACGCCCTATGACAAGGCGAATATTAGTTGTTCTTCCGCGGAAGAATCCTCATGTAAAGGGTACGACAGAAGCTTCTGCTTGAACCAACGCGTGAAACATGAGTTGTGCTCTTTGATTATATCTCCGTCCGTTCTCTGTTGGCCTCGGTCATTGTACGTCTTCTCAATAAAGGTTTTATGCTCTACCACCCAAGGATCGACCACGTCTATGTGTTGTAGCGCGACTAGGTTTGCTCTTTCAAAGTCGGCGAGTCAACCCTCGAAGTCGACATGCATTTCACAGCGACCCTCGCGGTGACCCCATCCAGCGAGCCTGCTGAGGTGCCTGTTGACGAGAAGACCAACGGGGTTCTCGATGCCTAGATAATTCGTGCAGTAGGAGATGCACTCTTCGGTCAGAAAGCCCCTGGCTATGCTTCCCTCTGGACGTGACATGTTGCGAACGTATCCTTTGATGACACCATTCATCCTTTCGAACGGCATCATGCTGTGCAGGAACGTCGGCCCAAGTTGGATGATATCCTCCTCGATATGGACCAGCAGATGCACCATAACATCGAAGAATGCGTGCGGGAAGTACATCTCAAGCTCGCATAGTATCACCACGATCTCTACCTGTAGCCTTCTGAGTTGCCTCACGCCAACCGACTTCCGAGAGATGACGTTGAAAAAGTTGCATAGGCCAAATAGCGTTTCACGGACGTGCGCGTCCATGATCCCACAGATTGCAACTGGAAGTATCTGCGTCATCAGCACGTGACAGTCATGAGACTTCATCCTGCTGAACTTCTGCTTCGCTGAGTCTAGGTATCTGCTTATCTTCCCCGCGTAACCGTAAGGAAGTTTTACTCGTATGAGGCAGGTGAAAAACTGATCGATCTCCTCCGGACTTAGAGTGATGCACGCGGGAGGGAAGTCATTTCCGGTCTTCTTGGACTTTTTGCCTTTGCGACGACTTTCCGTGTCCTGCTTCGCCTCATCATCATCATCATTAGCGTGAAGCTCCTCCCTGATGCCCATTGATTTCAAGTCTGCCCTTGCTTTCGGCCCATCGTTGGTCCTCTCTGGCATGTTGAGCAGGGTACCAAGCTGACTCTCGCACATGTTCTTTGTGATATGCATGACATCAAGGCTGTGAGGCACACGGTGGATCTTCTAGTATGGCAAGTCCCAGAAAACAGACCTTGTTTTCCATACCTTCAGCAGCGGCTCTGGCGCCTTTCGCTTCTTTCCCGGCTATGGCGCCTTTTGCTTCTTTCCCGGCAGTGGGCAATCTTTCCAATTTTTCAACAGCTCGTCTATTTCCTCGCCGCTCCTCGTACGCGGGCGTTTTCGGGGTTCGGTTTGACCATCGAACAGATCCTTGCATTTTCTCCATGGGTCATCATCGCGAAGCCACCTTCGATGTCCCATGAACACGGCTTTCAAATACCCGGGATCTCTATCTAGCTGGCAATACGTTGTGTCATCCATGCACCTGACGCATCCACAAAATCCGTGGACCACCTGCCCCGCGACATATCCGTAACCGAGATAGTCATGCACCGTCATGAGCAGTGCGGCTCTCATAGGGAAATATTCTTTCTCTGTGGCGTCCCACGTATTGGCTGGCGTTTTCCACAGCGTGTCTAGCTCCTCTTTCAGCAGCTCCAGATACAGATTGATGTCGCTCCCTGGTTGTTTCGGCCCTTCAATTAGCATACTCATGTGAATGTACTTCCTCTTCATGCACAACCAGGGGAAGGTTGTACATCCACACAAACACAGGCTCGGTGCTATGTGTGCTTCTCTGGCTGCCAAATGGATTGACTCCATCCGTGCTCGCGCCCAGCACGATGTTCGTTGGATCCATCCCAAATTCTGGGTGCTCGAAATTCAACTCTTGCCACTGGTTCCCATCCTTAGGGTGACTCAGCATCTTGTCTTTTTTATTTATCTCCGGATCATTTGTGTCATCTTCTCGCTTCTTCTCCTCCCTATCCGTGTGCCAATGCAAGAGATTTGCTACCTTAGGGTCCGTGAAATACCGCTGCAGACGAGGAGTGATCGGAAAGTACCACACCACTTTTCGAGGAGCTTTCTTCCTCTTCTTGTATCGAGTGACGCCGCACACCGGACATATGGTAGACTCCGCGTGCTCGTCCCGATAAATGATGCAATTGTTCATGCACACATGGTATTTCATGTGCGGTAAATCCAGAGGACACATGATTTTCTTCGCCTCCTCGAAACTGGTTGGGCACTTGTTCCCCTTGGGAAGACGTTCGTGCCAGAATGACATGTTCTCGTCGAAGCATGCGTCGGTCATTTTGTGTTTTACCTTCATCTCTAGAGCCATGAGCGTTACTTTCAGGCGGGTATCCTCGGGCCTGCATCCTTCATACAATGGATAACCACGTCTATCTCTAGTCGATCCAGCTTGGCTTTCTCTCGGGCGGCAGCTCCTGCGTTATCCGTCTGCTTGAGAAGCAACTCTTGAATATGAGGGTCCATCATCGTCTGCTCCGTCATCTTCATCTTCATGATCATGCCCTTCGTCTTGATCTTCCTCATCATCATGTCCTGCATCTTCTACATGATGACTATGTACAGCATCACCGTCGTGATCATGTCCTGGAGATTCTTCGTCTTCTCGCCCGCCCGAGCCGCGGTGGTTGTCTTGCTGCCCTTCCTCATTTCTTGCCCGACCCCCATGGACGACTTCATAGTCATCTTCATCACCTTGCCACCGATAGCCATCCATGAAACCACGCAAGAGCAGGTGGTCCCGCACCTGCCCAGAATCCGGGTCCGCAATAAGGCTCTTCAGCTTGCATCTTCGACACGGACATCTTATCTCCGTCTTGTTCTTTTGAAGCATCTCGGCCTTCGTGGTGCTCAAAAACCTATTCACGATGCCTTTGGTCATCGTGCGGACCATGGTCGCCTGCGGGGTAGAGCAAAACGATATTTTAGAAACAAGAAAAAAATTGGCATGACTTTCCCTAAAAATAGGACCAAAAAGAATCCATAGTGCCAAAATTCTCGCTGAAACGGAAATGAATCAACATTCCGGCAAAATATTGGCAACTATCGCATTTCAAATACCGGTACCTGCAAACACAAACATATATGCAACACCACAAACATACATAGATCTAGCTAGGCCATGAAAAGTGCATGTGCATGTTGTTGGAGGGAGAAAAAAAGTAGATCTACAACATAAAGATAGCCTCCCCCTTACTTACCTATCAAAAAAGGTAATTTAACCACTTAATTTGGATGAATCTATGGTGCAAATGAGGTGAGGAGGAGGAGGCAGCCGAGACAAGTTTGGAGGAGGAGGTGGAGAGAATGAAGTGGGGAAAGTGAGTGTCACTAGTAGAAAAAGGGGCTTTTGTCCCGGCTGGTAAGGCCCTTTAGTCCCGGTTTTTGAACCAGGACTAAAGGGTCGTTACTAATGCCTCTCCTCTTTAGTCCCGGTTCTTACACGAACCGGGACTAAAGGCCGCGGCCACGTGGAGCTCCACCTTTAGTCCCGGTTGGTAACACCAACCGGGACTAAAGGAAATTTTATGTTTTTTTTAAAAAAAATTGAATTTTTTTTTGAATTTTTTTATTTTCAAATTTCTGAATTATTTTAACCTCTAATCTCTAACCACCACCCCTCATCACTGCTCAATTTATCCTCTAATCACCCCTCATCATTCCAAATCATCTAACTTCCGGAACGGTCACCCATCCTCCCACTCCCCCAGCCTGAGCACGCTTAACTTCCGGGTTCTATTCTCCCTTGTTTCCAAGTCTGCACTTGTTGTTTTCCTGACAATAGTAAGGTGTCAATCCTATTAACCCTCAGGAATTTTGCTTGAGCATGAAGTGACACATTTCACTGTTTGAGTTTGAAACTATTGTTTTAAAAAACAATAATTATTTAGTAACACTAATATTTCTTGAATAATTAGTTTGACCACAGTTTGACCAGATTTGACCAAAATTCAAAATAATTGAAATAATTATTTAGTAACACTAATATTCTAGAATAATTAGTTTGACCACAGTTTGACCACAGTTTGAAATTTTTTCGATTTTTTCCACTCTAGATCTTAAAAGCCCCGTAACTTTTTTTCTGTTAGGTTTTTGAGGATTTTGAAAATGTTTAATGGGGTTCCTAGAAAATGTCTAATCTGAGTGGGAGTTCATTAAATAATTTGATTAGATGAACTTAATTATCATGAACTTAGTCTAAAATCTTTACAATATGTCTTGTAGATCAAATGGCCCACGTTACCCTCAACTTCAATGCGTTCCTAGAGAAAACCAAGCTGAAAGATGATGGCAGCAACTATACGGACTGAGTTCGGAACCTGAGGATCATCCTCATAGCTGCCAAGAAATATTATGTCCTAGAAGCGCCGCTAGGTGAAGCACCAATCCCAGATAACCAAGATGTTATGAACGCTTGGCAGTCTCGTGCTGATGATTACTCCCTCGTTCAGTGCGGCATGCTTTACAGCTTAGAACCGGGGCTCCAAAAGCGTTTTGAGCAACACGGAGCATATGAGATGTTCGAAGAGCTGAAAATGGTTTTCCAAACTCATGCCCGGGTCGAGAGATATGAAGTCTCCGACAAGTTCTTCAGTTGTAAGATGGAGGAAAATAGTTCTGTCACTGAGCACATACTCAAGATGTCTGGGTTGCACAACCGCTTGACTCAGCTGGGAGTTAATCTCCCGGATGACGCGGTCATTGACAGAATCCTTCAGTCGCTCCCACCAAGCTACAAGAGCTTTGTGATGAACTTCAATATGCAGGGGATGGAAAAGACCATTCCTGAGGTATATTCAATGCTGAAATCAGCGGAGGTAGAGATCAAAAAGGAACATCAAGTGTTGATGGTGAATAAAACCACTAAGTTCAATAAAGGCAAGGGTAAGAAGAACTTCAAGAAGGACAGCAAGGGAGTTGCCGCGCCCGGTAAGCCAGTTGCCGAGAAGAAGTCAAACAATGGAACCAAGCCTGAGACTGAGTGCTTTTATTGCAAGGGAAGTGGTCACTGGAAGCGGAACTGCCCCAAGTATTAGCGGACAAGAAGGCCGGCAAAACCAAAGGTATATTTGATATACATGTAATTGATGTGTACCTTACCAGTGCTCGTAGTAGCTCCTGGGTATTTGATACCCGTGCGGTTGCTCATATTTGTAACTCAAAGCAGGAGCTGCGGAATAAGTGGAGACTGGCGAAGGACCAGGTGACGATGCGCGTCGGGAATGGTTCCAAGGTTGATGTGATCGCCGTCAGCACGCTACCTCTACATTTACCCACGGGATTAGTTTTAAACCTCAATAATTGTTATTTAGTACCAGCTTTGAGCATGAACATTGTATCAGGATCTCGTTTAATTCGAGATGGCTACTCATTTAAATCCGAGAATAATGGTTGTTCTATTTATATGAGAGATATCTTTTATGGTCATGCCCCGCTGGTGAATGGTTTATTCTTAATGAATCTCGAGCGTAATGTTACACATATTCATAGTGTCAATACCAAAAGATGTAAAGTTGATAACGATAGTCCCACATACTTGTGGCACTGCCGCCTTGGTCACATTGGTGTCAAGCGCATGAAGAAGCTCCATGCTGATGGACTTTTAGAGTCTCTAGATTATGAATCATTTGACACATGCGAACCATGCCTCATGGACAAAATGACCAAGACTCCGTTCTCCGGAACAATGGAGCGAGCAAGCAAATTTGGATGTAACTTTTCAAGTAGATGATTTTTCATATAAAAAACTTTTTCATCCGAGATAGTATGCAAAAGTTATGCCCATTTTACTAAATTCTAGAGAGATTTTGCAAATAAAGTCGAAATTCACATTTGCAAATTTTCCCAACAACTAGACCACATATCACATGGGAAACTTATTTTCTTTTATTTTTTTGACATTTTCATCATTTTCTTTTATTTTTTTTAAAACTGAAAAGGCGATCCACGGGGGGGGAGGGGGTAGAGTTTGAAAATGGGACCTTTAGTACCGGTTCGTGCCATGAACCGGTACTAATGCCTCAAACCCCATTAGTACCGGTTCGTGGCTCGAACCGGGACTAAAGGTCTAACCTTTAGTCCCGGTTGGTGCCACGAACCGGTTCTAATGGGCATCGCACCCTTTAGTCCCGGTTCGTGGCACCAACCGGGACTAAAAGGTCTAGACGAACCGGGACAAATGGCCCATGTGGCCCATGGGCTCAGAACCGGGACTAATGCCACCATTAGTACTGGTTCTGGATTGAACCGGGACAAATGTGCTGACCTGGCCTGGACCATTGCCCCCTTTTCTACTAGTGTGTGTAGGTGTGGCTGTCTAAAATATCTAGCTGGTCCCACGTTACTAATGACGCACCAGACACAAATGCGCCATTAGTAACCCTGGTTACTAATGGCGCACCACCAGCCATTAGTAGTTTTGCAATAAAATAAAATGAAAAAAATATAGTAGTGGAGCATTGTGTGGCTGGTGCGCCATTACTAGTTAAAACTAGTAATGGCGCACTCTGCCCTGATGCGCCATTAGTATATTTGGAAAAATAAAAAAATTGTTACTAGTGGCGCATTGTGTGGCTAGTGCGCCATTACTAGTTAAAACTAGTAATGGCTAACTAGTAATGGCGCACTCTGCCCTGGTGCGCCATTAGTTTTTTTTGGAAAAAATTTTGTTACTAGTGACGCACCATGGGTCTGGTGTGCCATTAGTGTCTTTCACACTAATGGCGCACCAACACATGGTGCGCCACTGCTATATAGTAGTGGCGCACCACATGTCTGGTGCGCCATTAGTGGCCATATCATCTATAGCCCTTTTCCTATTAGTGCCATGATGATCTAAAATAATAAACTAGTATATTATGCCCATATTTTAGTTTATATGCCTGCTTGACTTGTTGGTTGGTGAAAGGAGGCAAGGTTTGCCCAGGATCGGGCTCTAATGTTGGAGAATTACCCTGCTCCTGCTCGTGTATAGTGTGATTGGGGTGTGTATAAAGTACATGTGAATACCAAGGGATTGTAATGTATCTATCGACGAGCCCGACCCTCGTCTTATATAACATACATGGGTTCCAAGGGTTACAAATCCTAGACGGCTATGTCAATGGAGGTAGAGTCCTCGGCGGCTCCAGTATCTTCGGCTTGTACATCAAGTCTTTTGGCGTCTTCATAGAACACGTCATGGGTCGCCTGATGTGGCCCAGCATGGAACCGACCTAAAGGTCCTCAATCTAGCCACTCATGCCAGGAACAGACGTGGTGAGAGACCCCTGGGTCAAGACGCTAACAGTAGCCCCTGGACCGATCATCATGTTGTGCCGCACCTTGGCAATCTCCGACACGATTGAAACTGGTTCAACAAAGCTTCCCCGACAGCGTACGCATCCAGTTGGCCACCAGATGTTGGGATGCCTCAAAAATGGTGTAACCACCCCGGTCTTGATTCGTTGGAGATAGCCAACCTGCACCGGAAAACACTTTCCGTGCAATCACCTCTTTGTAGCGTGAATTCCGTGTTACGTCCAAAAAAGGTAAAACCACACACCTAAGCCACCCAAATCTTCTTCCACTATAATCAAATGTGGGATACAACAAGTTCTCCTCTAGATAGAAGTAGATGCTCTCATATATCAAGATCTCTCAACCTTGGATGACCACAGTCTAGATACTGGAACAATCTCACTAAAGATGATGGAATCACAACTTGATGGAGATAAGGTAGTGGATCAGGACTTCACAACCTCGGGGAAGAGCTTCATTTGCTTGCGTGCAAGCTCTTCGCTCAATCTTCATTTATTTCACTTTTCTATCTTGGTTTCTTCTTCTTGGTTGGAGGCTAACCTAATTTTCGTTAGTTGTGTTGGTGGCTACTAGATGGAGGGTGAGACATCTCCCGGGATCTCCTATGCGCCGCTCGTTGCGGCGAATTGCCGAGCAAACGCACAGGGGCGACTCCAGCTGGGCCGGCCCATTAGCGAAACACAACTTGATGGAGATAAGGTAGTGGATCAGGACTTCACAACCTTGGGGAAGAGCTTCATTTGCTTGCGTGCAAGCTCTTCGCTCAATCTTCATTTATTTCACTTTTGGTTTCTTCTTCTTGGTTGGAGGCTAACCTAATTTTCGTTACTTGTGTTGGTGGCTACTAGATGGAGGGTGAGACATCTCCCGGGATCTCCTATGCGCCGCTCGTTGCGGCGAATTGCCGAGCAAACGCACAGGGGCGACTCCAGCTGGGCCGGCCCATTAGCGAAACACAGTAAAAAATACAAAAAAGACTAAAACTGCAAGAGGAGGTAGGAATCGAACCTGGCACCTCCTGTGACTTACGCACGACCCTAGCCAATGGGCTACATAATCTTTCTTGTTTTAGTATGGCGCGCGCAGCTAAAGGTAATGCAGATTCGAACAGTAAATGAGAAAAGTATTTTTTTTAATGCAAACACTTTTCAAATTTGAGAAGAAAAACTAAAAAATATAATCAGAATTTACTGAACCAACACGAGTTTTAAAAAAAATCGATAAACACAAAAAAGTTTTTCGAAAATCTGAACAAGTATTTAATAGTGATTTTTGCAAAAAACATGAATATTTTTGAAAGGAGACCAAATTTTGAATTGTGAACAAAAAAATTGTAAACATGATTTTTTTTTTGTAAACATGAACACTTTTAAAATTTTCGAACAAAATTTTGAAATGGGAACAATTTTTAAAATAACAAACAAATTTTGAATTTTTAGAACAAATTGTAAAATGGAGAACAATTTTGAAAAACCCAAACAAATTTGAAATGTGAACAATTTTTTAATAAGTGAACAAAAATTTGAAAAATAAGAACATTTTTTTTGAAATTTGTGAACAATTTTTGAATACATGCATTTTTTGAAATCCATGTCATTATTTTCAAATTTCTCAAAAAATGAAAAAAAAATAATTCGAACAATTTTTGAAAAAACAGGAACATTTTCTGAAAATTCGGAACAAAAATGTTGAAACCAGAAACATTTTTTAAATTTATGAACAAATGTTGCAAAATGGGAACATTTTTTGAATTTGTGAGCAAAATCTGAAAAACAGGAACATTTTTTGGTATTCGGATTTTCTTTTAAAAATAAACTTGGAAAGGAAAAGAAAGATAAAAGAAAAGAAAACAGAAAAAAAAGAAACAGAAAAAAGAAAAAAAAGAAAAACAAGATAAATAGAAAAAAGAAAAACGAAAAAGAAACTGAAAAAGAAAAAGCTGGTTCAGGAACCTTCTAGAACGTTCCCAAAGCCGGAAAAAACCGGCTGGAAACATCATAGAAGGTTCCCAAAACCGAGTCTGCTGTAACGCTAAAACGGGCCGGCCCACTCGTTCGCTCGCTCGCACCTCCCCGTGCGAAGCTTCGACAGCTTGCCGCAACGAGCGACAAGTAGGATTTTCCTAAAACATAGATGTAGCGAGTTGGCTGGCGAAAAATGGACAAAAATAATAAGACACGGGAGCTGGGATTCAAACTCTAGACCAGCTGCTTGTGCATGTATTGAGTTAACCAGTACACCAGGACAATGTTCTAAACATACTGAGCAGAAGTAATTTAAAAGAACTGTCTTCAGTGGCGGAAACTGAAATTACATAGAAAATTGCAAACAATATTAGAAATTTCGAACGTATAATTGAAGTTACGAATAAATTAAGAAATTCCAATAAATTTATAAATTTCTCATCATCTTTTTAAACTACGAAGAATATTTCAAATTCTGGAACATTTTTCAAATTTGTAAACAAAACTCAAAAAAATGGAACATCTTCCAAAATCTAGAACAATTCATTTAAAACTCGATCATTTTCCAAATAACATTTTTAGAAACATGAACATTTCCCAGAACATTTTTTGAAAACTTAATTTTTTTGGAATTGGTGAACAAAATTTTAAAATGGGGACAACTTTTGAAATTCAGAATAAGTTTTTTTAACTGAGAACAATTTTGAAAAGGAGAACATTTTTTATATACAGGACCAAACAGTTGAAATGGAAACTTTTTTCTAATGCTTCGAACATTTTTTGATAGTGCGAACATTTTTTATATAGGTGAACATTTTTCAGCTGCGTATTCTGAACATGATTTAAAAAACTAAGAACATTTTTTGAAAAAGTTGAAAAACAAGAAATTTTTTACATACATGAACAAAAATTTGAAAATAAGTACATTTTCTGAAATTTGTGAACAATTTTTTTGGAATTGGTGAACAAACTTTCAAAATGGGGACAACTTTTTAAATTCAGAACAATTTTTTTTTTAACTGAGAACAATTTTGAAAAGGAGAACATTTTTTATATACATGACCAAACAGTTGAAACGGAAACTTTTTTCTAGTGCTTCGAACATTTTTTATATAGGTGAACATTTTTCAGCTGCGTAAACTGAACATGATTTAAAAAATAAGAACATTTTTTGAAAAATTTGTAAAACAAGAACATTTTTGAATACACGAACAAAAATTTGAAAAATAAGAACATTTTTTGAAATTTGTGAACAATTTTTGAAAACAGGCATTTTTTCAAATCCATGCCATTAATTTTCAAATTTCTCAAAAAATGAACAAAAATAATTTGAACAATTTTTGGAAAAACAGGAACATTTTCTGAAAATTCGGAACAAAAATTTGAAAGCAGGAACATTTTTTGAATTTATGAACAAATTTTGTGAAATGGAAACATTTTTTGAATTTTTGAACACAATCTGAAAGACAGGAAAAAAAATTGAAATTCGTTTTTTTTTGAAAATAAACTTGAAAAGAAAAAAAGGAAAAGAAAAAAGAAACAGAAAAAAAGTAAAAAGTAAAAGAAGAGAAATAGAAAAACGAAAAACGAAAAAGAAACTGAAAAAGAAAAAGCCGGTTCAGGAACCTTCTAGAAGGTTCCCAAAATCGGAAAAAACCGGCTAGAAACATCATAGAAGGTTCCAAAACCGGGGTCTGCTGTAACGCTAAATGGGCCGGCCCACTCGGTCGCTCCCTTGCACCTGCCCTGTGCGAAGCGTCGACTACTTGCCGCAGTGAGCGGCAAGTAGGATTTTTCACATCTCCTTTCCCTCACCTGCATAGATCAAAATGACTCTAGGTCATAACCCTAATGGGTAGTGGGCATTACCACACGTTTGGGCTGCCTAAAGGCTTCAATTTATCATCTCCTCATAGCCCACACAAGGAGGATGCCCCAAGAAAATTTCCCATCTTGAAGGACGTGAAAACTTGATAGCTATTGACATGTTTTCCCTGTTTTAGCTCAAGTTCATCACTAAATAAAAAGTTATGATCATCATCGCTCTCACATCTAAGTCACGAAGGAGTCTACATATGAGGGAGTGTTGAAATATAGTACTCCCTCCGTCCCACAATGTAAGACATTTTTTGATACTACACTAGTGATAAAAAACGTCTTATATTATGGGACGGAGGGAGTAGTTGTTATTGTTCGTTGGTCAGATTGTTGAAATATCCTCTTTAAACCGTGCAGGAAAACTACATATAATTAATCTCTACTACCTAAAAGAAACGGAGCGTTCCGTTTCCCATCTTACGTCGTGGGCTTCGTCCGACCTCCTCCTCATCCCGCTTTACGTTTTGATTTTTTTTCTGCTCCTTTCATATCTGGTTTTTTCTTTAAATAAAAGGTTTTTCAGAAAACCATCCTCAAATTACGCTCTGATTTGTCTCCTTAATTCCCTTGGGTTGGGCGAGCCAGAACTCCTCCACGCACAGATCTCTCTCATCTCTCCTCGTATTTCCAATCCCATACTAAGGGTTTCCTGCCGCCGTCCACCTGGCTCCTGGCGCCGCCACTCCTCTCGTCTGCTCCACGATCCACCACTATCCTTCTCATCCAAGTCACAGGTCCATTCCCTTCCCCACATTTTTTTCTCACGTCGAGCAGAAACAGAGGGCCTTTTTCGGGGAGAGAGATGACACCGGCAGGATGGTGGATCCACGCGATTGCCTGGCCGCCGAGGTTGAGGAGCTAAGAGGAAGGTGCTATCTGCCACTACTGGAGGGATCATTGTGGGGGTCGTTTCTAGGTGTACGGAGAGAACAGAGAGGGACGGGCAGGGGTTCGACGCCAGCGTGGGCTTGCTGGCTACTGCTTCTCACGTATGAGAGAGAGAGAGGCGCAGGGCCAGAGCAGTTTTACCCAGGAGACGTTTTCACCGGATGAACCAGGTCAAGTGAAGAGAGAGAGAGAGATTTCTTTTGTTTTTTTTATAGAAAAGGAGAGATTTCTTTTGTGACCAAGTGATGCCGCTGATGTGCTGCTTCTACTAATGCTTGTGTACAGAGAGTGGCATGTGTCTAATGCTGTTAATGCACACGGAGTACACGGGAGATAGACAAAGTTAAGGTGTCTGTGTGAGCGTGTACTTCGACTACTATTATTTTTAGTTGCTCTGCTATTGCTTCTTATTTGTACGTATATGTGTTAAGAAGATTGTGGTCATGTAAAAAAAACAATATGATCATTTGCAAAGCTGTGTTGAACCGAATGGTTTATAGTAAAATTATATTGTCTTATATACATGAGGATCATAAAATTATATGTCCTAGATGAGGTCGTCGCTCCTTCGCTCTGTACCCTAGCTCGCCTGCTCCAAGTACAAGGAGGCAAGCGACCGCGCTGCTGCACACGGTGGTGTCGGTGCTGGAGTCCTTGACTCCTTTGCTCGCGCACGTTAGGTGATAAACGGCGGGGAACTTGGGGATATTGGGCAGCGTTTGAGTGGTGAACGTAAGGGGAGACGGGGCGGCGCTGGGCAGGGAAGCACGATGCTGTAGCAGGGCAGGAGCGGCGCGTCGCTGGAGACGGGCAGGGAGACCAGAGAGAGATGAGAGAGATTCTTTTCTGCGTCCAACTACTACTGCTACACTGCTATGAGATAGAGCAGGGGTGAGAAACTGAGAACAGAGTGAGAGATGAGATGACCTTTTCTATGCTGTGTTGTTGTTTATTTGCTCGATGCTGCTGAGAGAGGAAGTGGAGAGAGATCCCAGTGAGAAGAGAGGCGAGATGAGATATATTATGCTGCATGAATGTTCCTTCTGCTATTTGTTGTTGTTGTGCAGATGTGTGTGGGTCTCCGCAGGACGTCCAAGCACGTGGCCAAGGCTTGCCGTGTGTTTTGCAGTGCTCAGAGATGCTCCAGCTGTCCTAAATTGCACTCACGCCCCAGCCATGCAGAGGATGATTTGTCGCCTTCTCGAGGTAGGATTGACAGGTATGCAATAGGACAACTCTCTGAAATACAATGGCAATATATTTTACAAGACAAGCTATACTTGCTCAAGCTGAATCGTCCCCGTAGAAAATTAAATTTCCAATATGGAATAGCTGCAGTTGGTGTCGGCAAACATTTTAGGTTACAAGTTATGTTGTTTCCAATAGTTCTATTTAAGTGATATTAACAGGTGCACAACTACTAGAGAGGGGGGAGAGGGGGTAGTTATTTAATATGCATGGGGATCATAAGCATATGTTTGACATGGTTGATGTTGAACCACTAGATTTGTATGTCCCACATGAGAACCACTAGAATTTGTATATCCGACGTGATTGATATTTGAAGCACTAGAATTTGTACGTCTGACATGATTAATGTTTGAACCACTAAAAATTTGTATCCCGGTGCAATGCACGGGCACTTAGCTAGTATAGAAAAAAGAGTCCCAGAAAAAGAGGTACAGAGTCTTAGAGCGCAGCAGCGACCTAGAAGAAAAAAACAAAAGAAGGGCCTTAAAACTAGGACCCCGATAAATCCCGAACGTCCGGATTTTAAGCATGGTAACCCAAACATTTTCAAACTTATCACCTTGCATCAACTAAAGTTGCCATAAAAACCGTTCGGGTTGCCATGCTTAAAATTCAAATGTTCGGGATTTGTCATTACCGTGAAACCCTAGGCGAACGCAATCCCAGGCATTTAGCCCCAGCTTTAGACCAGTTGTACGTGTGCATCACACTTGATTTTATCAAAGATATGATCAGTCGAGCTAGCCTTGTTATCAAAAGACCCATTTGTTACCCTCATCCCAGATTGCCCATGCTAGTAAAACAGCCACGCTCTTTTAACTTCTTTCTCTCAGCCGATGGCACATTCGTCCCAGCCGTTGCCTAGACCGTTGGAATATGTATCTGGCTGGAGTATAAAGGTTTCTCTCTGGAGATTTCCAGATTTCTTTATGGAAGCTGCCTTAGCGTTTCCTCCTAGGCGACTCTATTGTCTGGAGCATAAGTTGGAGCATTAGCCAACTCTCTCCAGATTTCTTTATCAAAGCTGCCCTGCGTTTCCTCCTAGGCGGCTCAATTGTCTCCTTCACTTTGGAGGACCTGCGCTCTTGTGAGACCTGTTTATCGTTTTGCTGGCGGGTAACCTTCACCAATAAGCCATAGCCAACAACAAAAGAGTACAGAAGGAATGTAGCAAAACCAATTTTTCTTCCCGACCAACCAACCAAAACACCGCCTTGTCTCTACGTGATGTGCATGTGCCTACATGCCAACATGATGGCTCCAAGCTCGTCGACCCATATTTCAGGGCACACGCTTCCGCTTAGCTTGCTCCCATATTTCAAGACCTATCAGGGAAGCTGGACCAAATGAAACATATCTGAGATTGAAACCCAGAGCTAGCTTCAATAGCGATTTGATCGAGCGGTTGATGGTGTTAGATGCATCGTTGCCGGTGTAGTTGGGACACAGCAATCTCTCATGTGCTCACGCATGGGGACGCTAAACTGCGCTGTTGACATGAGCTCCGGCACGAAGCAGCTACAGCACCAGCCAGCAGCGCCGACTTCGCCCACCGCCTCCTTCTCGGAGTCGAACATCGTCGCCTCGTCCGCCGACCCCGACGCCATCGACGCCCTAGCGGGCCTGCAAGCGCTGAGGTTCGATGGAGACATCGACGGCGAGATCCAGTCGCCTGACCTCGCCATGTGGGAGTCGCTCTTCGCCGACCAGATCGGCGCCGGCGCCGCCTCGGGCGCCGACTTCTTGATGTCCTCCCCAAGGAGGGACTTCAGCCCTCTGAGGGACTTCATGGCGTCTTCTCCCAAGAGGGACTACATGGTGTCTTCTCCCAAGAGAGACTACATGATGTCTTCCCCCAAGCGGGACTACATGGTATCCTCCCCTAAGAGAGAGATGGTGGCTTCCCCGAGGAGAACCTTCTCCAACCTCTACAACAACAGCACCAGCAATCAGAGCTACATGCATGGCACCTTGCACGGCATGGACACGGGGAGCCCCAGCAATCTCGCCGGCTACGGCAAGGGGAAGTCGTCGCAGAGCCCGCTCCACAAGGGATTCGTCAACAACGCCCACAGCAACAGCAGCAAGAGCAACCTCTCCTGCTCCTCGTCCTACGTTAACAGCAGCGAGAACCTTGCTCTGCCATCCTTGAACTCCTCCTTCCTGGAGGACGGGTACCTGGCGTACCAGCTGCCGCCGGAGAAGGATGCCGGCGGCTCCTCCTCTGCCGGCACCAGTGCCACGCAGCTGCCGACGCTGTCCGAGTGCCTGGCGATGCCGGAGCCGGTGTACGGGGCCAGGGACGAGGCGGCGGTCGGCAGAGGGATTCCGGTGGGAGGCTTGCAGCCTGATCACCTCTACTACGCCAGCCAGTTCGGAGCTGCAGATGGCTTGCCGTTGCAGCACCAAATGGCAAAGCCTGACCAGTGGGCAGATTCTTCCTCCTTGCACAGCATGTTGGGGTCAGTAATACAGTCAGATCAGGCTGAGCAGGTAATAACTAAGAGTACCAGCCATGCATCAAGTTTTTTTTTATCGCGATGGCAGCATGCATCAAGTTACATACTTGTAGATTGTTTACGTAGACTTGAGGATTTAGGTTGCAGTTATGCACTGTTTTTTTTACTCCATTTTCTTTGGTAGTCTTTGAATTTGGTACGCAGGCTGTCACAATTGGCCAAATGGTCGCAGTCCATGCATTCCGTACGTGGGGGTTGTGTAGTAAATTAGATCGCCAGATTGAGACCGCTGTTTTAACCCAACTTGCCAAAAGTATGTCATATTTAATGTTTTTCTAAAAGGTCATTTATATTGAATAAAATGCCGCATGAGGATCCTTATAGACACAATGCGCATACACTTGTTATTTGCATAATTAGGATGCACACAACCTAAAATCCAACTCACTTACACAAAGTAACATGCCGACAAAGACCAATTAATTGAGGGAGTATTATGTTAATGGACGCCTGCAAGTTTTAGAAAACGAAACCTTTCTTACCATCCGATACGAGGGAAATGAGCTGCAGTTCGAGTGGAAGAAGGAAGATGATACGGTGGAAGTGGGACTAGAACGGAGAAGGGGAAAGGGAAGAGGCAGAAGAAGGGGTGAGGAGCTGAATGGCTCACCTTGCAAAACCGGCCGCGATGACCGATTTCAGCGAGGTCAAGCAGGGCATCCGATGGTTAATTAGTAGCCTATCGGGCTTCGAGAAAATGCTAAATTGTCATTCAACAAACTCCTGAGCTCTTGGACTTGACTCAGACAAAGACGGCGAT